>NW_027521313.1:0-97189 GCF_052094955.1 Ictidomys tridecemlineatus
GAGGTTGGAGACTGAGGTGCAGAAGAACTGTTGCAGAGAGCAGAGTTTGGAAACTGAGGTGCAGAAAAACTGTTACAAAGAGCAGAGTTTGGAAACTGGGGTGCAGAAAAACCGTTGCAGAGAAAAGATGTTGGAGACTGGGGTTCAGAAGGACTGTTACAGAGAGCAGAAGTTGGAGACTGAAATGCAGAAGAACCTTTTCAGATTGCAGAACTTCGAGACTGAGGTGGAGTAGGACTTTTAGAGAGGAGAGGTTGGAGACTGGGGTGCAAAAGGATTCTTACAGAGAGCAGAGTATGGATACTGGGGTGCAGAAGGAGTTTTACAGAGTGCATAGTTTGGAGATTGGGGTTTAGAAGAACTGTTACAGAGAGCAGAGGTTGGAGACTGGGGTGTAGAAGGTCTCTTACAGGGAAAAGAGTTTTGAGACGTACGTGAAGATGAATTTTAAAGAGAGCAGATTTTGAACACTGATGTGCAGAAGGACAGTTACAGAGAGCAGAGCTTGGTGACTGGGGTGCAGAAGGAGTGTTGCAAAGAGCAGAGTTTGGAGACTGTGGTGAAGAAGGATCGACGTAGAGAGCAGAGGTTGGAGACTGGGGTGCAGCAGGACAGTTGCAGAGAGCACTGTTTGGAGACTAGGGTGAAGAAGGACTGTAGCAGAGAGCAGAGGTTGAAGACTGAGGTGCAGAAGGACTGTGGCAGAGAGAAGAGGATGAAGATTGGGGTGCAGAAGGACTGTTGCAGAGAGCAGAGGTTGGAGACTGAGGTGAAGAAGGACTGTTAAAGAGAGCAGAGTTTGGAGACTTGGGTGCTGAATAACTGATATCGAAAGTAGAGTTTGGAGTCTCGGGTGCAGAAGGACCATTACAGACAGCAGAGGTTGGAGACTGCAGTACAGAAGGACTGTTACAGAGAGCAGAGTTTGGAGCCTTAGGTGTACAAAGACTTTTGCTTAGAATAGAGGTTGAAGACTGGGGTGCAGAAGGACTGTTTCAGAGAGCAGAAGTTGGAGACTGAGGTGCAGAAGGATCGTTGCAGAGAGCAGAGTTTTCAGACTGAGGTGCAGAAGGACTGTAACAGAGAGCAGATGTAAAAGACTGGGTTGTACAAGGACTGCTGCAGAGAGTAGCAGTTGGAGAATCGCGTCAAGAAGGACTGTTGCAGAGAGCATAGGTTGGAAACTGGGGTGAAGAAGAACTGCTTCAGAGTAGAGTTTAGAGACTGAGGTGCAGAAGGACTGTTACAGAGAACAGACGTTGGAGACTGGGGTGCAGAAGGACTGATACAGAAAGCAGACGTTGGTGACCTGGGTGCAGAAGGACTGTTGCAGAGAGCAAAGGTTGGAGACTGAGGTGGAGAAGGACTGTTTCAGAGAGCAGATGTTGGAGAATGGGGTGCAGAAGAACTGTTGCAGAGAGCAGAGATTGCAGACTGGGTTGAAGAAGGACTATTGCAGAGAGCAGAGGTTGCAGACTGAGGTATAGAAGGACTGTTACAGAGAGCAGAGTTTGGAGAATGTGGGGCAGAAGCACTGATACAGAAAGCAGAGTTTGGAGACTGGGCTTCAGAAGGACCCTTACAGAGAACAGAGGTTGGAGACTGCGGTACAGAAGGACTGTTACAGAGAGCAGAGGTTGGAGACTGGGGTGCAGAATAAGTGTTGTAGAGAACAGAGGTTGGAGATTTGGGGGCAGAAGTACTGTTGCAGAGAGAAGAGGTTGGTGTCTGAGGTGCAGAAGGACTGTTACAGAGAGCAGAGTTTCGAGACCGGGGTGCAGAAGGACTGATACAGAAAGGAGAGTTTGGAGACTGGGGTGCAGAATGACCATTACAGAGAGCAAAGGTTGGAGACTGAAGTACAGAAGTACTGTTACAGAGAGCAGAGGTTTGAGACTGCGGTGGAAAAGGACTGTTACAGAGAGCATATTTTGGAGACTGGGATGAGGAAGGACTGTTGCAGAGAGAAGAGGTTGAAGACTGGGTTGCAAAAGGACTGCTGCAGAGAGCAGAGGTCGCAGAGTGAGGTGCAGAAGGACTGTTTCAGAGAGAAGAGTTTGGAGACTGTGGTGAAGAAAGACTGATGCAGAAAGCAGAGGCTGGAGACTGGGGTTCAGAAGGACTCTTAAGGAGAACAGAGGTTAAAGACTGTGATACAGAAGAACTGTTGTAGAGAACTGGTTGGAGACTAGGGTGCAGTAGAAATGTTACAGAGAACAGCGTTTGGAAACCTGGGTGCAGAAGGATCTTACAAAGAGGAAATTTTGGAGACTGGAACGCAGAAGGAATTTTGCAGAGAGCAGACGTTGGAGACTAATGTGCAGAAAAACTGTTACAGAGAGCAGTGTTTGGAGACTAGGGTGCAGGACTGATACTGAGAGCAGAGGTTTGAGACTGGGGTGCAGAAGGACTGTTAAAGAGAGCAGAGTTTAGAGACTTGAATGTAGAAGGCATGTTACAGAGAGTAGAGGTTGTAGACTGGGGTGCTGAAAGCCTCTTACAGAGAACAGAGGTTGGAGACTGATGTGCAGAAGGACTTTTCAGAGAGCAGAGGTTGGAGCCTGGGGTGCTGAAAGACTGTTGCACAGTGCAGTGTTTGAAGACTGGGATGCAGTAGGACTGTTGCAGAGAGAAGAGGTTGGAGACTGGCATCCAGAAGGACTGTTACAGAGAGCAGAGTTTGAAGCCTGGCGTGCAGAAAGACTGATGGAGAAAGCAGAGTTTGTAGACTGGATTGCAGAAAGACTGATACAGAAAGCAGAGGTTGAAGATGGGGTGCAGAAGGACCCTTACAGAGAACAGAGGTTTGAGACTGTGCTACAGAAGGACTGTTACAGAGAGCAGAGGTTTTATACTGGGGTGCACAATAAATGTTGTAGAGGAAACAGGTTGTAGACTCTGGTGCTGAAGGACCATTGCAGAAAGCATATGTTGGAGACTGGGTTTCAGAAGGATCTTACAGAAAGCAGAGTATTGACACTGACTGTTGCAGAGAGCAGAGGTTCGAGATTGGGGCGCAGAAGGACTGTTGCAGAGAGCAGAGGTTGGAGTCTGAGGTGCAGAAGGACTGTTACAGAGAGCAGAGGTTGGTGACTTTGGTGGGAAAGTACTTTTGCAGAGAGCAGATTTTAAAGACTGGAGTGAGGATGGACTGTTGCAGAGAGCAGAGGTTGAAGACTGGGGTGCAGAAGGACTGTTGCAGAGAGCAGATGTAGCAGATTGAGGTGCAGAACGACTGTTACAGAGAGCAGAGTTTGGAGACTGTGGTGCAGAAGGACTGATACAGAAAGCAGAGGTTGGAGACACAGGGTGCAGAAGGACACTTACAGAGAACAGAGGTTGAAGACAGCGGTGCAGAAAAACTGTTGTAGAGATCAAGGTTGGAGAGTGGGGTGCAGAGGGACCATTGCAGAGAGCAAATTTGGAGACTGAGGTGCAGAAGGAATGTTACAGAGAGCAGAGTTTGAAACTGTTGTGCACAAGGATCTTACAGAGAGGAAAATTTGGAGACTGGGGTGCAGAAGAATTGTTGCAGGGAGCAGACGTTGAAGACTGGGGTGAAGAAGGATCGTTGCAGAGAGTAGATTATGGTGACTGGGGTATAGAAGGACTGTTCTAGAAAGCAGAGGTTGGAGACTGGGGTGCAGAAAGACTGTTTCAGAGAGCAGTTGTTGAAGACTGAGGTTCAGAAAAACTGTTACAGAGAGCATGTTTTGAGACTAAGGTGCAGGACTGATACTGAGAGCAATGTTTGAAGACTGGGGTGCAGAAGGATCTTACAGAGAGCAGAGTTTGGAGACTGAGGTGCAGAAGGACTGCGCCAGAGAGCAGAGGTTGGAGATTGGGGTGCAGAAGGACTGTTAAAGAGAGCAGAGTTCAGAGACTTGGGTGCAGAAGGCCTGTCACAGAGAGCAGAGCATGGAGACTGAGGTGCAGAAGGACTGTTACAAAGATATATGTTGAATACTGAGGTGCAAAAAGACCATTGCAGAGAGCAGATATTGGAGACTGAGATGCAGAAGGACATTTGCGGAGTGCAGAGGTTTGAGACTTGGGTGTAAAAGGACTGTTGCAGCGAGGTTGGGGATTGGGGTGCCAAAGGACCTTTGCAGAGAGCAGAATTTGGAGACTGAGGTGCAGATGGCCTGTTACAGAGAGCAGAGGTTGGAGACTTGAGTGCAGAAGAACTGATAGAAAAATCAGTGTTTGGAGACTGGAGTTCAGAATACACTTACAGACAGAAGAGTTTGGAAATTGCAGTACAGAAGAACTGTTACAGAGAGCAGAGATTGGAGACTGGGTTGGAGAAAGACTGTTGCAGAGATCTTATGTTGGAGACTGGGGTGCAGAAGGACTGTTGTAGAGAGTAGGTTGGAGACTGGCGTGCAGAAGGACTTTTGCAGAGAGTAGGGTTTGGAGATTGGGGTGCAAAAGACTGAGGTGAAGAAGGACTGTTGGAGACAACAGAGTTTGGAGACAGGGGTGCAGAAGGACTGTTGCAGAGAGCAGAGGTTGGAGACTTAGGTGCAGAAGGACCATTGCTGAGAGCAGCGTTTGGAGACTGACGTGAAGAAAGATTTTTATAGAGAGAAGAGGTTGGAAACTGAGGTGCTTAAGAACTGTTACAGAGAGCAGAGGTTGGAGACTGGGTTGCAGATGGATCTTACAGAGAGCAGAGATTGGAGACAGGGGTGAAGAAGGACTGTTATAGAAAGCAGAGATTGGAGACTTGGGTGCAAAAAGACTGCTGTAGAGAAAAGAGGTTGAAGCTTAGGTGCGGAAGGACTGTTGCAGATAGAAGAGGTTGGAAGAGGTTAAGAAGGACTGTTACAGAGAGCAGAGTTTGGAGACTGGGGTGCAGAATGACTAATATAGAAAGCAGAGTTTGGAGACTGCGGTGCAGAAGGACCGTTACAGAGAGCAGAAGTTGGAGACTGTGGTACAGAAAGACTTTTACAGAGAGCAGAGGTTGCACACTGGGGTGTAGAAGGATTATTGCAGACAACAGAAGTTTGCGACTGAGGTGTAGAAGACCGTTGCAGAGAGCAGAGGTTGAAGACTGATGAGCAGAAGCATTGTTACAGAGAGCAGATTTTGGAGACTGGGGTACAGAAGGACTGTTTCAGAGAGCAGATGTTGGTAGCTGGGTGCAGAAGGATCTTCAAGAGAGCAGAGGTTGGAGACTGGGGTGCAGAAAACTGTTGCAGAGTTTAGATGTTGGAGACAGGGGTGTAGAAGGATAGTTGCAGAGAGAATAGGTTGGATACTGGGGTGCTGAAGGCCTGTTACATAGAACTGAGTTTTTAGAATGGGGTTCAGGAGGCCTGTTACAGAGAGCAGAGTTTGGAGACTGGGGAGCAGGTTGACTGTTACAAAGAGCAGAGTTTGGATACTGGGTTGCAGAAGGATCTTATATAGAGCAGAGTTTGGAGACCTAGGTGCAGTAGGACTGTTACAGAGAGCAGAGGTTGGAGACTGGGGTGTAGAAGGATACTTGCAGAGAGCAGAGTTTCCAGACTGAGGTGCAGAAGGACTGTTGAGAATGCAGATGTTTAAGACTGGGTTGCAGAAGGATGGTTGCAGTGAGGAGATGTTGGAGGCTGGAGTGCAGAAGGACTCTTACAGAGAGCAGAGGTTGGAGACTGAGGTGCAGAAGGACAGTTACAGACAGTAGAGTTTAGACACAGAGGTGTAGAAGGACCGTTGCAGAGAGCAGATGTTGGAGACTGGGGTGTAAAAGGACTGTTGCAGAGAGCAGAGGTTGGGGACTGGGATGAAGAAGGACTATTGCAGAGAGCAGAGTTTGGAGACTGATGTGCAGAAGGACTGTTTCAGAAAGTAGAGTTTTGAGACTGGGGTGAGGAAGGACTGATACAGAAAGGAGACTTTGGAAACTGGGGTGTATAATGACCATTACAGAGAGCAGAGGTTGGAGACTGCAGTACATAAGGACTGTTACAGAGAGTAGAGATTGGAGACTAGTGTACAGAAGGACTGTGGCAGAGAGCAGATGGTGGACACTGTGGTACAGAAAGACTGTTGCAGAGAGCAGAGGTTGGTCAATGGGGTGCAGAAAGACTGTTGCAGATAACAGAAGTTGGAGACTTGGGTTTAGATGGACTGTCGCAGAGAACAGAGCTTGGAGACTGGGGTGCAGAAGGACCGTTGTAAAGAGCAGAGGTGGGAGACTGGGGTGGAGAAGGATTGTTACAGAGAGCAGAGTTTGGAAACTGAGGTGCAGAAGGATCTTACAGTGTTTGGAGTCTGGTGTGCAGGATGACTGTTTCAGAGAGAAGACTTTGGAGACTGGGGTGCAGAAGAATCATTGCAGAGAACAGGTTGAAGACTGGGGTGCAGAAGGACGGTTACAAAATGCAGAGTTTGAAGACTGTGGTACAGAAAGACTGTTACAGAGAGCAGAGGATGGAGACTGGGGTGCAGAAGGACTGATCCAGAAATCAGAGTTTGGAGACTGGGTATTACAAGGATCTTACTGAGCGCAGAGTTTGGAAATTGAGATGCAGCAGGACTGTTAGAAAGCACAGAGTTTGGAGAGTGAGGTACAGAAAGATCATTGCAGAGAGCAAAGGTGGAGACTGTGTTGCAGAAGGATCGTTACAGAGAGCAGATGTTGGAGACTGGGGTGCAGAAGGACTGTTAAAGAGAGAACAGGTTTGAGACTGGGGTGCAGAAAAAATTTTGCAGAGAGCACAGGTTAGAGACTGTGGTGCAGAAGGACTGATATAGAAAGCAGAGGTTGGAGACTGGGGTGGAGAAAGACCCTTACAGAGATCAGAGTTTGGAGACTAGGATGCAGAAGGACTGTTACAGAGAGCAGAGTTTGGAGACGTGGTGGAGAAAAATCGTTACAGAGAGAAGAGGTTGGGGATGGGGTGAAGAAGGCCTGTTACAGAAAGCAGAGGTTGGAGACTGAGGTGCAGAAGGACTGTTGCAGAGAGCAGAGGTTTGAGACTGAGGTGTAGAAGGACTGTAACAGAGAGCAGAGTTTGGAGACTGGGGTGCAGAAGGACTGATACAAAAAGCACAGTTTGGTATGCACAATGACAGTTACAGAGAGCAAATGTTGGAGACAGCAGTATATAAAGACTGCTACAGAGAGCATATGTTGGAGACTGGGGAGCAGACGGACTGTTTCAGAGAGCGGAGGTTGGAGACTGAGGTGAAGAAGGACTGTTGCAGAAAACAGATGTTTGAGACTGGGGTGCATAATGACCATTGCAGAGAGCAGAGGTTGGAGACTGATGTGCAGAAGGACTGTTGTAGAGAGCAGCGTTTGGAGACTGGGGTGCAGAAGGACTGTTGCAGAGACCATAGGTTGAAGACTGAGGTGCAGAAGTCGTGTTACAGAGAGCAGAATTTGATTACTCGGGTTCAGAAGGACAGTTACAGAGAGCAGAGATTAAATACAGGGTTGCAGAAGGATCTTACAGAGAGAAGAATTTGGAGACGGAGGTGCAGTTGGACTGTTAAAGAAAGAAGAGGTTGGAAATTGGGGTGCAGAAGGATTGTTACAGAGACCAGAGTTTGAAGATTGCTGTATAGAAAAACTGTTACAGAGAGCTGAGTTTGGAGACTGGGGTGCAGAAGGAATGTTACAGAGAGCACAGGTTAGAGACTGAGGTTCAGAACAACTGATATAGAAAGCAGAGTTTGGACACTGGGTGCAGAAGGCACGTTAAGGAGAGCAGAGGTTGGAGACTGAGGTACAGAAAAACTGTTACAGAGAGCAAATGTTGGAAACTCGAGAGTAGAAGTACTATTGCAGAGGACAAATGTTGGAGACTGGGGTGCCGCAGGACACTTGCTGAAAGCAGAGTTTAAACACTGGAGTAAAGAAGGAATGTTACAGAGAGCAGAGTTTGGAAACTGGAGTGCAGAAGGATCATACAGATAACAGAGTTTGGAGACTGTGGTGCAGCAGGACTGTTGCAGAGAGAAGAGGTTGGAGACTGGAGTGTAGAAGGACTGTTGCAGAGAGCATAGTTTGGAACCTGAGGTGCAGAATTCCTGTTAAATAGAGCAGAGGTTGGAGACTGAGGTGCTGAAGGATTGTTACAGAGATCAGAGTTTGGAGACTGGGGTGCAGAAGGACTGTTGCAGAGAGCAGATTTTAGATACTGGGATGCAGATTGACTGTTACACAGAGCAGAGTTTTGAGACTGAGGTGCAGAAGGACTGTTACAGAGAGCAGATCTCGGAGACTGGGGAGCAGAAATAATTTTGCAGTGGATCGTGGTATGAGACTGGGGTTAAGAAAGAATGTTACAGAGAGAAGAGTTTGAAAACTGGAGTGCAGACGGACCTTACAGAGAGAGAGGTTGGAGCTGTGGTGCAGAAAGACTGTTGCAGAGAGCAGACAGTGGAGACAGGGGTCCAGGAAAATCGTTGCAGAGAGCAGAGTTTGGAGAATGGGGTGCAGAAGGACTATTGCAGAGAGCAGATGATGGAGACTGGGGTGCAGAAGGACTGTTGCAGAGAGCAGATTTTAGATACTGGGATGCAGATTGACTGTTACACAGAGCAGAGTTTTGAGACTGAGGTGCAGAAGGACTGTTACAGAGAGCAGAGTTAGGAGACTGGGGTGCAGAAAGACTGTTACCGAGAGCAGAGGTTGGAGACTGGCATTCAGATGGATCTTACAGAGAGCAGAGTTTTGAGACTGGGGTGCAAAAATACTGTTGTAGTCAGCAGATGTTAGAGACTGGGGTAGAGAAGAATCATCACAGAGAGAAGAGGTTGAAGACTGGGTTGGAGAAGGCCTGTTACAGAGAGCAGAGTTTGGAGACTGTTGTGCTAAAGGACTATTACAGAGTGCAGAGTTTAAAACCTGGGTTTCAGAAGTATCTTACAGAGAGCAAAGATGGAAAACTGAGTTGCAGAATAACTGTTAGAGAGAGCAGATGTAAGAGACTGGGGTGCAGAAGTCCTGTTACAGAGAGCAGAGTTTGGATACTGGGTGGCAGAAGTCATTTTACAGAGAGCAGAGTTTGGAGACTGTTGTGCAGAAGGACTGTTAAAGAGTGCAGAGTTTAAAGACTGGGTTTTAGAAGGATCTTACAAAGAGCATAGTTGGGAGAATGAGGTGCAGAAGGACTGTTACAGAGAGCAGAAGTAGGAGACTGTGGTGCAGAAGGGTCCTTGCAGTGAGCTGAATTTTCAGAGTGAGGTGCAAAAGGACTGTTGCAGAGAGCAGATATTGGAGACTGGGGTGTAGAAGTATTGTTGCAGAGAGCAGAGGTTGGAGACCGTTTGGCAGAGGCACTGTAACAGAGAGCAGAGTTTGAAACTGGGTTGCAGAAGGATCTTACAGTGAGCAGAGGTTTCAGACAGGGGTGCAGAAGGATTGTTACAGAGAGCAGAGCTTGGAGATTGTGGTCCAGAAGTACTCTTGCAGAGAGCAGACGTTTGAGACTGGGTTTCAGAAAGATCGTTGCAGAAAGCAGAGTTGGAGACTGGGGTGTAGAAAGACTGTTGCAGAGAGCAGATGTCGGAGACTGGAGTGCAGACGGACTGTTGCAGAGAGCAGAGGTTGGAGAGTGAGGTTCAGAAAGACTGTTGCAGAGAGCAGAGGTTGGAGAACGAGGTGCAGAAAAACAGTTAAAGAGAGCAGAGGTTGGAGACTGGGGTGCAGAAGGATTGTTACAGAGAGCAGAGGTTGGAGACTGGGGTTCAGATGGATCTTACAGAGAGCAGATTTTGGAGACTGTGGTGCAAGAGGACTCTGTCAGATAGCAGAGGTTGGAGACTGGTGTGAAGAAGAATCTTTGCAGAGAGAAGTGTTTGGAGACTAGGGTGCAGAAGGCCTGTTACAGAGAGCAGTGGTTGGAGACTGGGTTGCAGAAGGATCTAACAGAGAGAAGAGTTTGGAGACTGGGGTGCAGGAGGACTGTTGCAGAGAGATGACATTTGAGACTGAGGTGCAGAAGAATCATTGCAGAGAACAGGTTGAAGACTGGGGTGCAGAAGAACGGTTACGAAATGCAGAGTTTGAAGACTGCGGTACAGAAAGACTGTTACAGAGAGCAGAGGATGGAGACTGGGGTGCAGAAGGACTGATCCAGAAATCAGAGTTTGGAGAATGGGTTTTACAAGCATCTTACCGAGCGCAGAGTTTGGAAATTGAGGTGCAGCAGGACTGTTAAAGAGCACAGAGTTTGGAGAGTGAGGTAAAGAAGGATCATTGCAGAGAGCAGATATGGAGACTGTGTTGCAGAAGGATCGTTACAGAGAGGAGAGGTTGGAGACTTGGGTGAAGAAGGACTGTTAAAGAGAGCACAGGTTGAAGACTGGGGTGCAGAAAAAATTTTGCAGAGAGCACAGGATGGAGACTGTGGTGCAGAAGGACTGATATAGAAAGCAGAGGTTGGAGACTGGGGTGGAGAAGGACCCTTACAGAGAGCAGAGTTTGGAGACTGGGGTGCAGAAAGACTGTTACAGAGAGCAGAGTTTGGTGACGGGGTGGAAAAAAATCGTTACAGAGAGAAGAGGTTTGGGATGGGGTGAAGAAGGCCTGTTACAGAAACCAGTGGTTGGAGACTGAGGTGCAGAAGAACTGTTTCAGAGAGCAGAGGTTTGAGACTGAGGTGTAGAAGGACTGTAACAGAGAGCAGAGTTTGGAGACTTGGGTGCAGAAGGACTGATACAAAAAGCACAGTTTGGAGACTGGTGTGCACAATGACAGTTACAGAGAGCAAATGTTGGAGACAGCAGTACAGAAAGACAGCTACAGAGAGCAGAGTTTGGAGACTGGGGTAGAGAAGGACTGTTACAGAGAGCATATGTTGGAGACTGGTGAGCAGAAGGACTGTTTCAGAGAGCGGAGGTTGGAGACTGAGGTGAAGAAGGACTGTTGCAGTAAACAGATGTTGAAAACTGGGGTGCATAATGACCGTTGCAGAGAGCAGAGGTTGGAGACTGAGGTGCAAAAGGACTGTTGTAGAGAGCAGAGTTTGGAGACTGGGGTGCAGAAGGACTGTTGCAGAGACTATAGGTTGAAGACTGAGGTGCAGAAGTCGTGTTACAGAGAGCAGAGTTTGGAGACTCGGGTGCAGAAGGACAGTTACAGAGAGCAGAGGTTAAATACAGCGTTGCAGAAGGATCTTACAGAGAGCAGAATTTGGAGACGGAGGTGCAGTTGGACTGTTACAGAAAGAAGAGGTTGGAAATTGGGGTGCAAACGGATTGTTACAGAGACCAGAGTTTGAAGATTGCGGTATAGAAAAACTGTTACAGAGAGCCGAGTTTGGAGACTGGGGTGCAGAAGGAATGTTACAGAGAGCACAGGTTAGAGACTGAGGTTCATAAGGACTGATATAGAAAGCAGAGTTTGGAGACTGGGTGCAGAAGGCACGTTACAGAGAGCAGAGGTTTGACACTGAGGTACAGAAAGACTGTTACAGAAAGGAAATGTTGGAAACTCGAGAGTAGAAGTACTGTTGCAGAGGACAAACGTTCGAGACTGGGGTGCCGCAGGACACTTGCTGAAAGCAGAGTTTAAACACTGGAGTAAAGAAGGAATGTTACAGAGAGCAGAGTTTGGAAACTGGAGTGCAGAAGGATCTTACAGATAGAAGAGTTTGGAGACTGTTGTGCAGAAGGACTGTTGCAGAGAGCAGAGTTTGGACACTGGGGTGCAGAAGGACTGTTGCAGAGAGCAGAGGTTGGAGACTGGAGTGTAGAAAGACTGTTGCAGGGATCAAAGTTTGGAACTTGAGGTGCAGAAGTCCTGTTACATAGAGCAGAGGTTGCAGACTGAGGTGCTAAAGGATTGTTACAGAGATCAGAGTTTGGAGACTGGGGTGCAGAAGGACTGTTACAGAGAGCAGAGATTTGAGACTGGGGTGCAGAAAGACTGTTGCAGAGAACAAAATTAAAGACTGGGGTGCGGAAGTTCTGTTACAGAGAACAAAGGTTGGAGACTGGGGTGCAGAAGGTCTGTTGAAGAGAGCAGAGGTTGGATACTATGGTGCAGAAGGACACTTAGATAGAGCAGAAGTTGAAGATTGGGGTGTAGAAGAATTGTTAGAGAGCAGTATTTGGAGACTGAATTGCAGAAGGATCTTTCAAAGAACAGAGGTTGGAGACTGAGGTGCAGGTGGAGTGTTACAGAGAGCAGTGTTTGGAGACTGAGGTGCAGAAGAATTGTTACAGAGAGCAGAGGTTGGGGTCTGAGTTTAAGAAGGACTTTTACAGAGAGTTTGGAAATTTGGGTGCAGAAGAACCATTACAGAGAGCAGAGTTTGGAGACTGCGGTATAGGACTGTTACCGAGAAAAGAGGTTGGAGACTGGGGTGCAGAAGGACTCTTACATAGAGCACAGGTTGGAGACTGAGGTGCAGAAGGTTAGATACAGAGAACAGAGGTTGGAGACTGGGGTTCAGACAGACTGATACAGAAAGCAGAGTTTGGAAACTGGGGTGTAGAAGGACCGTTACAAAGAGCAGAGGTTGGAGACTGTGGTACAGAAGGACGGTTAAAGAGAGCAGATCTCGGACACTGGGGAGCAGAAGGAATTTTGCAGAGGATCATGTTGTGAGACTGGGGTTAAGAAAGAATGTTATAGAGAGCAGACTTTGGAAACTGGAGTGCAGAAGGATCTTACAGAGAGAGAGGTTGGAGACTGTGGTGCAGAAAGACTGTTGCAGAGAGCAGACATTGGAGACAGGGGTCCAGAAAAATCGTTGCAGAGAGCAGAGTTTGGAGAATGGGGTGCAGAAGGACTATTGCAGAGAGCAGATGATGGAGACTTGGGTGCAGAAGGACTGTTGCAGAGAGCAGATTTTAGATACTGGGATGCAGATTGACTGTTACACAGAGCAGAGTTTTGAGACTGACGTGCAGAAGGATTGTTACAGAGAGCAGAGTTTGGAGACTGCAGTGCATAAGGGTCTTACAGAGAGCAGAGGTTCGAGACTATGGTGCAGAAGCACTGTTGCCAAGAGCAGAGTCTGGAGACTGGGTTGCAGAAGGGTCTTACAAAAAGCAGAGTTAGGAGACTGAGGTGCAGAAGGATCATTGCAGAGAGCACAGATTTCAGACTGAGTTGTAGAAGGACTGCTGCAGAGAGCAGATATTGAAGACTGGGATGCAGAAGGACTGTTGCAAAGAGCAGATGTTAAAGACTGGGTTGTAGAAGGGTCGTCGCAGCGAGCAGAGTTTTCAGACTGAGGTGCAGAATGACTGTTGCAGAGAGCAGATGTTTGAGACTGGGTACAGAAAGATTGTTGCAGAGTGCAGAGGTTGGAAACTTTGGTGAGGAAGGATCTTTGATGAGAGCAGAGGTTGGAGAGCAGTGTGAAGAAGCACTGTTACAGAGAGCAGAGTTTGGAGACTGGGTTTCAGAAGGATATTACAGAGAGCAGAGGTTGCAGGCAGGGGTTCAGAAGGATTGTTACAGAGAGCAGAGGTTGAAGACTTTGGTGCAGAAGGACTGTTACAGAGAGCATAGGTTGGAGTCTGAGGTGTAGAAGGACTGCTACAGAGAGCAGGGTTTGGAGACTCATGTGCAGAAGGACTGTTACAGGAAGCAGAGTTTGAAGATTGGGGTGCTGAAGGCACCATTAATGAGAGCAGAGTTTGGATACTGTGGTATAGGACTGTTTCCGAGAGCAGAGGTTGGATACTGGGGTGCCGCAGGACCCTCAAAGTAAGAAGAAGTTACAGACTGCGGTGGAGAAGGAATGTTAGAGAGAGCAGATTTTGGAAACTGGCGTGCAGAAAGATGTTACAGAGAGCAGAGTTTGGAGACTGTGTTTCAGAATGACTGTTGCAGAGAGCAGATGTTGGAGACTGGAGTGCAAAGGACTGTCGCAGAGAGCAGAGGATGGAGAATGGGGTGCAGGAGGACTGTTGCAGAGAGCAGAGGTTGAAGACTGCGGTGCAGAAGGACGGTTACAGAGAGTAGAGGTTGGAGACTGGGGTGCAGAAAAAGTGTTGCAGAGAGCAGAGGTTTGAGACTGGTGTGGAGAAGAATCATTGCAGAGAGAAGAATTTGGAGACTTGGGTGCAGAAGGTCTGTTACAGAGAGCAGTGATTGGAGACTGGGTTGATGAAGGATCTTACAGAGAGCAGAGATTGGAGACTGAGGTGCAGGGGGACTGTTACCGAGAGCAGTGGTTGGAGACTGGGGTGCAGAATGATCGTGCAGAGAGCCGAATTTTCAGACTGAGGTGCAGAAGGACTCTTACAGAGAGCATAGGTTGGAGACTGAGGTATAGAAGGACTGTTACAGAGAGCAGAGTTTGGAGACTCAGGTGCAGAAGTACTGTTACAGGAAGCAGATTTTGGAAGTTGGTGTGCAGAAGGACCGTTAAGGAGAGCAGAGTTTAAAGACTGCTGTATAGGACTGTTACCGAGAACAGAGGTTTCAGACTGGTGTGCAGAATGACTCTTACATAGAGCACAGGTTTAAACTGAGGTGCAAAAAGATAGATACAGAGAACAGAGGTTGGAGACTGGGGTTCAGACAGACTGATACACAAATCAGAGTTTGGAGACTGGGGTGTAGAAGGACCGTTACAAAGAGGAAAAGTTGGAGACTCTGGTACAGAAGGACTGTTACAAAGAGCAGATCTCAGAGACTGGGGAGCAGAATAACTGTTGCAGAGGACAGAGGTTGGAGACTGGGGTGAAGAAGAAATGTTACAGTGAGCAGAGTTTTCAGACTGAGGTGCAGAAGGACTGTTGCGTAGAGCAGATGTTGGAGACTGTGGTGCAGAAAGATAGTCACAGAGAGCAGATTTTGGAGACTGGGGTGCAGAAGGACTGTTGCAGATAGCAGAGTTTGGAGACTTCGGTGCAGAAGGACTGTTGCAGAGAGCAGACGTTTTAGACTGGGGTGCAGAAGGACGGTTACAGAATTCAGAGGTTGGAGACTGAGGTTCAGAAAAACTGTTACAGAGCGCAGATTTTGGAGACTGGGTTGCTGAAGGACTGTAACAGAGAGCAGAGGTTGGAGACTGGGGTTCAGATTGATCTTACAGAGAGCAGAGATTGGAGACTGGGGTGCAAACAGACTGTTGCAGAGATTAGATTTAGGAGAATTGGGTGGAGAAGAATCGATGCAGAGAGAAGAGGTTGGAGACTGAGGTGCAGAAGGCCTATCACAGAGAGCAGAGTTTGGATTCTGGGTTCCAGAAGTCCTGTTACAGAGAGCAGAGGTTGGAGACTGTTGTGCAGAAAGACTTTACAGAGTGCAGAGTTTAAAGACTGGGTTACAGAAGGATCAAACAGAGAGCACAGTTGGGAGACTGAAGAGCAGAAGGACTGTTACAGAGAGCAGAGGTAGGAGACTTGGTTGCAGAAGGGTCGTTGCAGAGAGCAGAGTTTTTAGACTGAGGTGCAGAATTACTGTTGCAGAGAGCAGATGTTGAAGCCTGGGGTGCAGGAGGTCTGTTGCAGAGAGCAGATATTGGTAACTAGGGTGCAGAAGGACTGTTGTAGATAGCAGAGGTTGGAGACTGGGGTGCAGAAGGACTGTTGCAGAGAGCAGAGTTTGGAGAATGAGGTGCGGAAATCCTCCTACAGAGAGCAGAGGTTAAAGACTCTGGTGCAGAAGGACTGTTACAGAGAGCAGAGTTTGGATACAGGGGTGCAGAAGAATCTTACAGAGAGCAGAAGCTAGAGACTGAGGTGCAGAAGGACTGTTGCAGAGATCACAGGTTGGAGACTGGGATGCAGTAGGATCATTGCAGAGAGCAGAGGTTGGAGACTGGGGTGCAGAAGGACTGTTGTTGAGAGTATTGGTTGAAGACTGGGGTGCAGAAGGATCGTGCAAAGAGCACAGATTTGAGACTGGGTTGCAGAAGGACTGTTGCAGAGAGCAGAGGTTAAAGACTGAAGTGCAGAAGGACTGATACAGAAATCAGAGATTTGAGTCTGCAGTGCAGGAGGACTGTTGCAGATAGCAGAGATTGGAGACTGAGGTGCAGAATTTCTTTTACATAGGGAAGTGGTTGGAGACTGGGGTGCAGAAGGATCGTTGCAATGAGCAGAGCTTGGAGACACGGGTGCAGAAGGATTTTACAGAGACCAGAAGTTGGAGACTGAGGTGCAGAAGTACTGTTGAAGAGATCAGAGGTTGGAGACTTGGGTGCAGTAGAATCATTGCAGAGAGAAATGTTTGGAGACTGGGGTGCAGAAATATCGTTGCAGAGAGCAGAGATTGGAGACTGCCGTGCAGAAGGCCTGTTACAGAGAGGAGAGGTTGGAGAGTGAGGTGCAGAAGTACTGTTATACAGAGCAGTGTTAGGAGACTGGGTATCTGAAGGATCTTACAAAGAGCAGAGTTTGCTTACTGAGGTGTAGGTGGACTCTTACAGAGAGCAGTTGTTGGAGACTAAGTGTAGAAGGATCATGCAGAGAAAAGAGGTTTCAGACTGAGGTGAAGAAGGACTGTAACAGAGAGAAGAGTTTGGAGACTAAGGTGCAGAAGGACTGTTACAGAGAGCTGAGGTTGGAGACTTTTGTGCAGCAGGACTGTTACAGAGTGCAGAGTTTAAAGACTGGGTTGCAGAAGGAACTGAAAAGAGCAGAGTTGGGAGACAGAGGTGCAGAAGGACTGTTAAAGAGAGCAGAGCACAGGTTGGAGACTGAGGTGAAGAAGGATAGACACAGAGAGCAGAGGTTGAGATTGGGGTTCAGAAGGACTGATACAGAAAGCAGAGGTTTAGTACTGGGGTGAAGAAGGAATGTTAGAGAGAGAAGAGGTTGGAGACAGTGGTGCAGAAGGGTCTTACAGAGAGCAGAATTTGGAGACTGAGGTGCAGAAGGACTGTTGTAGAGATCAGAGGTTGGAGACTGGGGTGCAGTAGGATCATTGCAGAGAGCAGATGTTAAAGACTGGTGTGCAGAAGGATCCTTGCAGAGAGCAGAAGTTGAAGACTTGCGTGCAGAAGGCCTGTTAAAGGGAGCAGATTTAAAGACTGGCATGCAGAAGGCCTGTTACAGAGAAGAGAGTTTGGAGACTGGGGTGCAGGAGGACTGGTACAGAGAGCAGATTTTGAAGAAAGGGTTGCTGAAGAATCTTACAGAGATCAGAGGTTGGATAATGGGGTGCAGTAGGATCACTGCAGAGAGCAGAGGTTGAAGATTGGGATGCAGAAAAATCATTGCAGAGAGCAAAGTTTGGAGACTTGGATGCAAAAGTCCTATTACAGAGAGCAGATTATGAAGACTGGCATGCAGAAGGCCTGCTATAGAGAGCAGAGTTTCGAGACTGGCATGAAGAAGGCCTGTAACAGAGATGAGAGGTTGGAGACTGGGGTGCAGAAAAACTGTTACAGAGACCAGAGTTTGGAGACTGGTTTGCTGAATTAACTTACAGAGAGCAGATGTTGGAGACTGAGGTGCAGGTAGACTGTTACAGAGAGCAGTGGTTGGAGACTGGGGTGCAGAAGGACTGGTAGAGAGAGCAGAGTTTAGAGACTGCGGTTCAGCTGGATGTTACAGAGAGTTTGCAGACTGGGGTCCAAAAGGACAGTTGCAGAGAGCACATGTTCGAGAATTGGGTGAAGAAGAATCGTTACAGAGAGAAGAGGTTGGAGACTGGGGTGAAGAAGGCCTATTACAGAGAGCAGAGGTTGAAGACTAAGGTGCAGAAGGACTGTTTCAGAGATGAGATGTTGGAGACTTGGGTTTAGTAGGATCATTGCAGAGAGCAGAGGTTGGAGATATTTGTGTAGAAGGCCTGTTACAGCGAGGAGAGGTTTGAGACTGGGGTGCAGTTTTTGGAGACTGAGTTGCTGAAGGATCTTACAGAGAGCAGAGAGCAGAGGTTAAAGACTTAGCTGCAGGTGCACTGTTACAGAGAGCAGTGGTTGGAGACTGGGGTGTAGAAGAATCGTGGAGAGCAGAGGTTTCAGACTGAGGTACAGGTGGATTTATAAAGAAAGCAGTAATTGGAGATTGGGGTGTAGAAGGACTGTTACAGCGAGCAGAGTTTGGAGACTCAGGTGCAGAAGAACTGTTACAGGAAGCAGAGTTTGGAAATTAAGGTGCAGAAGGACCGTTACAGAGAGCAGATTTTGGAGATTGCGGTATAGGACTGTTACCTAGAGCAGAGGTTGAAGACTGAAATGCAGAAGGACTCTTACATAGAGCATAGGTTGGAGACTGAGGTGCAAAGGATAGATACAGAGAACATATTTTGGAGACTGGGGTTCAGGCAGACTGATACAGAAAGCAGAGTTTGGAGACTGGGGTGTAGAAGGACCTTTACAAAGAGCAGAGTTTGGAGACTGCGAAACAGAAGGACTGTTAGAGAGACAGATCTCGGAGACTGGGGAGCAGAAGAACTGTTGCAGAGAGCTGAGGTTGAAGACTGGGGTGGAGGAGGAATGTTATAGACAGCAGAGTTTGGAAACTAGAGTATAGAAGAATCTTATAGAGAGCAGAGTTTGGAGACTGGGGTTCAAAACGACTGTTGCAGACAGCAGATGTTGGAGACTGGGGTGGAGAAGAATCATTGCAGAGAGAAGAGGTTGGAGACTGGGTTGCAGAAAGCCTGTTACAAAGAGCAGAGTTTGGATACTGGGTTGCAGAAGTCCTGTTACAGAGAGCAGAAGTAGGAGACTTTTGTGCAAAAGAACAGGTACAAAGCGCTGAGTTTAAAGACTGGGTTGCAGAAGGATCTTACAGAGAGCAGAGTTGGGAGACTAAGGTGCAGAAGGACTGTTACAGAGAGCCGAGGAAGGAGACTGCGGTGCAGAAGGGTCGTTGCAGAGAGCAGAGTTTTAAGACTGAGGTCCAGAAGGACTGTTGCAGAGAGCAGATGTTGGTAAGTAGTGTTCAGAAGGACTGTGGTAGAGAGCAGAGGTTTTAGAGTAGGTTGGAAAAGTCCTGTTACAGAGACCAGGGTTTGAGACTCGGGTGCAAAAGGACTGTTACAGAGAGCAGAGGTTGGATATAGGTGTGCAGAAGCATCTTACAGAGAGCAGAATTTGGAGACTGAGGTGCAGATGGACTGTTGCAGAGATCAGAGGTTGGAGACTGGGGTGCAGAAGGATCGTTGCAGAGAGTACATTATGGAGACTGGGGTGCAGAAGGCCTGCTACAGAGAGCAGAGTTGGAAGACTGGCGTCCAGAAGGCCTGTTACAGAGAGGATAGGTTGGAGACTGGGGTGCAGAAGAACTGTTATAGAGAGCAGAGTTTGGAGACTGGGTTGTTGAAGGATCTTACGGAGAGAAGAGTTTGGAGACTGAGGTGCAGGTGGACTGTTACAGAGAGCAGTGGTTGGAAACTTAGGTGCAGAAGGACCATGCAGAGAGGAGAGGTGTAAGACTTAGGTGCAGAAGGACTGTTACAGAGAGCAGAGGATGGAGAGTGAGGTGTAGAAGTACTGTTAGATAGAGCAGAGTATGGAGACTGATGTGCAGAAGGACTGTTACAGAAAGTAGAGGTTGGAAATTGGGGTGCAGAAGGACCGTTACAAAGACCAGAGTTTGGAGACTGTGGTATATAAAAACTGTTACAGAGTGCAGAGGTTGGAAATTGGGGTGCAGAAGGAATGTTATAGAGAGCAGAGTTTGGAGTCTGGGTTGCTGAAGGATCTAACGGAGAGCAGAGGTTGGAGACTGAGGTGCAGGTGGACTGTTACAAAGAGCAGTGGTTGGAGACTGAGGTGCAGAAGGACCATGCAGAGAGGAGAGGTGTAAGACTGAGGTGCAGAAGGACTGTTACAGAGAGCAGAGTTTGGAGACTGAGGTGTAGAAGTACTGTTAGATAGAGCAGAGTTTGGAGACTGATGTGCAGAAGGACTGTTACAGAAAGCAGAGGTTGGAAATTGGGGTGCAGAAGGACCGTTACAAAAACCAGAGTTTGGAGACTGCGGTATAGAAAAACTGTTACAGAGAGCAGAGGTTGGAAACTGCGGTGTAGAAGAAATGTTACAGAGAGCACAGGTTGAAGACTGAGGTGCAGCAGGATAGATACAGAGAGCAGAGTTTTGAGACTGGTGTTCAGAAGGACTGTTATAGAGAACAGTGTTTAGAGACTGGGGTGCAGAAGAATCGTGCAGAGAGCAGAGGTGTCAGACTGAGGTGCAGAAGGACTGTTACAGTGAGCAGAGGTTGGAGACTGAGGTGTAGAAGGACTGTTACAGAGAGCAGAGTTTGGAGACTGAGGTGCAGAAGGACTGTTACAGAAAGAAGTGGTTGGAAATTGGGGTGCAGAAGGACCATAACAGAGACCAGAGTTTGGAGACTGCGTTATAGAAAAACTGTAACAGAGAGCAGAGGTTGGAGACTGAGGTGCAGAATAAGAGATACAGAGAGCAGAGGTTTGAGACTGGGTTTTAGAAGGATCCTACAGAGAGCAGAGGTTGGAGAGTGAAGTGCAGAAGGACTGTTACAGAGAGTAGAGGTTGGAGACTGAGGTGCAGAAGGACCGTTACAGAGAACAGAGTTTGGAGACTGAGGTGCAGAAGGATTGTTACAGAGAGCAGAGTTTGGAGACTGGGGTGCAGAAAGACTGTTGCAGAGAGCAGAGTTTGGAGACTGGGGTGAAGAAGGACTGTTGCAGATAGCAGAGGATGAAGACTGGGCTGCAGAAGGAAAGTTGAAGACAGTAGATGTTGGGGACTGAGTTGCAGAAGTACTGTTGCAGAGAGCAGAGCTTGAAGACTGAGGTGCAAAATTTTGTTACATAGAGCAGAGTTTGGACACTGGGGTGGAGAAGGATCGTTGCAATAAGCAGAGCTTGGAGACAGGGATGCAGAAGGATCTTACAGAGAGCAGAATTTGGAGACAGAGATGCAAAAGAACTGTTGCAAAGTTCAGAGTTTGGAGACTGGGGTGCAGTAGGATCATTTTAGAGAGCAGAGGTTGGAGACTGGGGTGCAGAAGGATCGTTGCAGAGAACAGAGGTTGAAGACTGGGGTGCAGAAGGGTCATTACAGAGAGCAGAGTTTTAAGACTGAGGTGCAGAAGGACTGTTGTAGAGAGCAGAGGTTTTAGACTAGGGTGGAAAAGTCTTGTTACAGAGAGCAGAGGTTGGAGACTCGGGTGCAGAAGGACTGTTACAGAGAGCAGAGGTTTGATACAGGTGTGTAGAAGCATCTTACAGAGAGCAGAATTTGGAGACTGAGGTGCAGACGGACTGTTGCAGAGATCAGAGGTTGGAGACTGGGGTGCAGAAGGATAGTTGCAGAGAGCACATTATGGAAACCTGGGTGCAGATGGCCTGCTACAGAGAACAGAGTTGGGTGACTGGCGTCTAGAAGGCCGGTTCAGATGGATGTTACAGAGAGTTTGCAGACTGGGGTGCAAAAGTTCAGTTGCAGAGATCAGATGTTCGAGAATTGGGTGGAGAAGAATCGTTGCAGATAGAAGAGGTTGGAGACGGGGGTGCAGAAGGCCTATTACAGTGGAGAGGTTGGAGACTGGGGTGCAGAAAAACTGTTACAGAGACCAGAGTTTGGAGACTGGTTTGCTGAAGAAACTTACAGAGAGCAGGTGTTGGAGACTGAGGTGCAGGTGGACTGTTACAGAGAGCAGTGGTTGGAGACTGGGGTGCAGAAGAATCATGGAGAGCAGAGGTTTCAGACTGAGGTGTAGAAAGACTGTTACAGAGAGCAGAGTTTAGAGACTGAAGTGCAGAAGGACTGTTACAGAAAGTAGAGGTTGGAAATTGGGGTGCAGAAGGACCGTTACAGAGAGCAGAGTTTGGAGACTGTGGTATAGAAGGACTGTTACAGAGAGCAGAGGTTGGATACTGGGGTGCAGAAGAACTGTTACAGAAAGCACAGGTTGAAGACTGAGGTGCAGAAGGATAGATACAAAGAGCAGAGGTTGGAGACTGGGGTTCAGAAGGACTGATTCTAAAAGCAGAGGTTGGAGACTGGGTTGCAGAAGGACCGTTAGTGAGCAGAGGTTGGAATCTGCGGTACATAAGGTCTGTGACAGAGAGTAGATCTCGGAGACTGGGGAGCAGAAAGACTGTTGCAGAGGGCAGAGGTTTGAGACTGGGGTGGAGAAGACATTTTACAGAGAGCAGAGTTTGAAAACTGGAGTGCAGAAAGATCTTACAGAGAGCAGACATTGGAGACTGTATTGCAGATAAACTGTTGCAGAGAGCAGACGTTGGAGACTGGGGTTCAGAAGGTTCATTGCAGAGAGCAGAGTTTGGAGACTGGGGTGCAGAAGGACTATTGCAGAGAGCAGATGTTGGAGACTGTGGTGGAAAAAGACTGTTGCAGAGAGCAGATTTTAGAGACTGGTGTGCAGAAAGATTGTTACAGAGAGCAGGGGTTAGAGACTGAGGTGCGGTAGGACTGTTACAGAGAGCAGCGTTTGGAGACTGGGGTGCAGAAGGACTGTTAGAGAGAGCAGAGGTTGGAGACTTCGGTTCAGATGGATGTTACAGAGAGTTTGCAGACTGGGGTGCAAAAGGTCAGTTGCAGAGATCAGATGTTCGAGAATTGGGTGGAGAAGAATCGTTGCAGATAGAAGAGGTTGGAGACTGGGGTGCAGAAGGCCTATTACAGAGAGCAGAGGTTGAAGACGGAGGTGCAGAAGGACTGTTTCAGAGATGAGAGGTTGGAGACTGGGGTTTAGTAGGATCATTGCAGAGAGCAGAGGTTGGAGACATTTGTGTACAAGGCCTGTTACAGAGAGGAGAGGTTTGAGACTGGGGTGCAGAAGGACTGTTATAGAGAGCAGTGTTTGGAGACTGAGTGCTGAAGGATCTTACAGAGAGCAGAGGTTAAAGACTGAGCTGCAGGTGCACTGTTACAGAGAGCAGTGGTTGGAGACTGGGGTGCAGAAGAATCGTGGAGAGCAGAGGTTTCAGACTGAGGTACAAGTGGACTTTTACAAAGAGCAGTGATTGGAGACTGGGGTGTAGAAGGACTGTTACAGCGAGCAGAGTTTGGAGACTCAGGTGCAGAAAAACTGTTACAGGAAGAAGAGTTTGGAAATTAAGGTGCAGAAGGACCATTACAGAGAGCAGATTTTGGAGACTGCGGTATAGGACTGTTACCTAGAGCAGAGGTTGAAGACTGGAGTGCAGAAGGACTCTTACATAGAGCATAGGTTGGAGACTGAGGTGCAAAGGATAGATACAGAGAACATATTTTGGAGACTGGGGTTCAGGCAGACTGATAAAGAAAGCAGAGGTTGGAGACTGGGGTGTAGAAGGACCTTTACAAAGAGCAGAGTTTGGAGACGGCGAAATACAAGGACTGTTACAGAGAACAGATGTCGGAGACCGGAGAGCAGAACGACTGTTTCAGAGAGCAGAGGTTGAAGACTGGGGTGGAGAAGGAATGTTATAGACAGCTGAGTTTGGAAACTAGAGTTCAGAAGGATCTTATAGAGAGCAGAGGTTGGAAACTGAGGTACAGAAGAACTGTTGCAGAGAGCAGAGGTTGGAGACTGATGTGCAGAAGAATCGTTGCAGAGAGCAGAGTTTTCAGACTGAGGTGCAGAAGGCCTGTTACAGACAGCAGAGGTTGCAGACTGGGGTGTAGAACGGCTGTTGCAGAGAGTAGAGGTTGAAGATTGGCGTCCAGAAGGATTGTGGCTGACAGCAGAGGTTGAAGACTGGGGAGGAGAAGGACTGCTGCAGAAGTAGAGTTTGGAGACTGAGGTGCAGAAGGACTGTTACAGAGAGCATAGGTTGGAGACTGGGGTTTAGAAGGACTGATACAGAAAGCAGAACTTGGTGACCTGGGTGCAGAAAGACTGTTGCAGAGAGCAGAGTTTTGAGACTGAGGTGGAGAAGGACTGTTGCAGAGAGAAGATGTTGGAGATGGGGTGCAGAAGGACTTTTGCAGAGAGCAGAGATTGGAGCCTGGGGTGCAGAAGGAGTATTGCAGAGAGCAGAGGTTGCAGACTGTGGTGCAGAAAGACTGTTACAGAGAGCAGAGTTTGGAGAATGTGGGGCAGAGTGACTGATACAGAAAGCAGAGGTTGGAGACTGCGGTGCAGAAAAACCTTTACAGAGAACAGAGGTTGAAGACTGCGGTACAGAAAGACTGTAACAAAGAGCACAGGATGGAGATTGGGGTGCAGAATAAGTGTTGTAGAGAACAGAGGTTGAAGATTCGGGTGCAGATGGATCATTGCAGAAAGCAGAGGTTGGAGACTCGTTTTCAGAAGGATCTTACAGAGAGCAGAATTAGAACACTGAGGTGCAGAAGGAGTGTTGCAGATAGCAGAGGTTTGAGATTGGGGTGCAGACGTACTGTTGCAGAGAGCAGAGTTTGGAGTCTGAGATACAGAAGGACTGTTACAGATACCAGAGGTTAGAGACCGGGGTGCAGAAGGACTGATACAGAAAGCAGAGTTTGGAGACTGGGGTGCAGAAATACCGTTACAGAGAGCAGAGGTTGGAGACTGCAGTACAGAAGGACTCTTACAGAGAGCAGAGGTTGGAGACTGCAGTGAAAAAGGACTGTTACAGAGAGCATATTTTGAAGACTGGGGTGAGGAAGGACTGTTGCAGAGAGCAGAGGTTGAAAACTGGGGTACAGAAGGACTGTTGTAGAGAGCAGAGGTTGCAGAGTGAGGTGCAGAAAGACTGTTAAAGAGAGCAGAGTTTGGAAACTGTGGGGCAGAAGGACTGTTGTAGAGAGCAGATGTTGGAGACTGGGGTGCAGAAGGACTGTTGCATTGAGTAGAGGTTGGAGAATTGGGTGCAGAAGGACTATTGCAGAGAGTAGAGGTTGGAGATTGGGTTGCAGGAGAACTGTTGCAGAGAGCAGAGGTTAGAGACTGGGGTGGAAAAAGACTGTTTCCGAGAGTAACATTTAGAGATTGGGGTGCCACAGGACTGTTGCAGAGAGCAGAGGTTGGAGACTGGGGTTCAGAAGGATCATTGCAGAGAGTAGAGTATGGAGACTGGGGTATAGAAGGAGTGTTCTAAAGAGCAGAGGTTGAAGACTGGGGTGCAGAAAGACTGTTTCAGAGAGCAGTTGTTGAAGACTGAGGTGCAGATAAACTGTTACAGAGAGCAGAGTTTGGAGACTGGGGTGCAGAAGGATCTTACAGAGAGCAGAGTTTGAAGACTGAGGTTCATAAGGACTGTTACAGAGAGCAGAGTTTGGAGACTGGGTTGCAGAAGGACTGTTAAAGAGAGCAGAGTTCAGAGACTTTGGTGCAGAAGGCCTGTTACAGAGAGCAGAAAATGGAGACTGGTGAGCAGAAGGCCTGTTACAGAGAGCAGTCATTGGAGACTGGGGTGCAGAAGGACTGTTACAGAAAGCAGAGTTTGGAGACTTCTTTTCAGAAGGATCAAACAGAGAGTAGAAATTGGAGACTAAGGTGCAGAAGGACTGTTACAGAGAGTAGATATTGAAGACTGAGGTGTAAAAAGACCATTGTAGAGAGAAGAGTTTGGAGACTGAGGGGCAGAAGGACTGTTGAGGAGTGCAGAGTTTGGAGACTTTGCTGTAGAAGGACTGTTGAAGAGAGCAGAATTTGGAGACTGAGGTGCAGAAGGACTGTAAAGAGAGCAGAGGTTGGAGACTTGAGTGCAGAAGGACTGATAGAGAAATCAGGGGTTAAGAAGGACCCTTACAGAGAATAAAGGTTGAAGACCCTTGTACATAAGAATTGTTGTAGAGAACAGAGGTTGGAGACTGGGTTGCAGAGGGTCCATTGCAGAGAGCAGAGTTTGGAGACTGGGGTGCAGAAGGAATGTTACAGAGAGAAGAGTATGGAAACTGAGGTGCCGGAGGATCTTACAGATAGAAGAGTTTGGTAACTGGGATGCAGAGATACCGTAGCAGAGAGCAGAGTTTGGAGACTGAGGTGCAGAAGGACTGTTTCAGAGAGCAGATATTGGAGACTTGGGTGTAGAAGGACTGTTGCAGTGAGAAGAGGTTGGAGATTGGGGTGCAGAAGTTCTGTTTCAGAGAGCAGAATTTGGACACTTTTGTGCAGAAGTACTGTTACAGAGAGCAGAGGTTGGAGACTTGATTGCAGAAGGACTGATACAGAAAGCAGAGGTTTGAGACTGGGGTGCAGAAAAACCGTTACAGAGAGAAGTGTTTGAAAACTGCAGTACAGAAGAACTGTTACAGAGAGCAGAGGTTGGAGACTGGGGTGGAGAAGAACTGTTGCAGAGAATAGTGGTTGGAGACTGGGGTGTAAAAGAACTGTTACAGAGAGGAGAGGTTCGAGAGTGGGGTGCAGAAGGACTGTTGCAAAGAGGAGAGGTGGGAGACTGACTTGCAGAAGGATTGTTACAGAGTGTAGAGGAAGGTTACTGGGATACAGAGGATTGATCCAAAGAGAAGGGTTGGAGACTGGGGTTTAGAAGGCCTGTTACAGAGAGCAGAGTTTGGAGACTGAGGTGATGAAAGATCGTTACAGAGAGCAGATATTGAAGACTAAGGTGCAGAAGGACTTTTACTAAGAGGAGAGGTTGAAGACTGGGGTGCAGAAGGATTCTTACAGAGAGCAGACGATGGAGACTGGGGAGCAGAAGGAGTGCTACAGAGAGCAGAGTTTGGTGATTGGGGTTCAGAAGAACTGTTACAGAGAAAAGCTGTTGGAGACTGGGGTGAAGAAGGCCTGTAACAGAGAGCAGAAGTTGGAGACTGAAGTGCAGAAACACTGTTGCAGAGAGCAGAGGTTGGAGAGTGGTTTGCAGAAGGACTGTTTCAGAGAGCAGAGTTTTGAGACTGCAGTACAGAAGGACTGTTACAGAGAGTAGAGCTTGGAGACTGGGGTGCAGAAGGAATGTCACAGAGAACAAAGTTTGGAAACTGGGGTGCAAAAGGATCTTATAGAGACCAGAAGTTAGAGACTGAGGTGCAGAAGGACTGTTGCAGAGACCAGATGTTGGAGACTGGGGTGCAGAAAGAACGTTGCAGAGAGTAGAGGTTGGAGACTTGCGTGTAGAAGGACTGTTGCAGAGAGCAGATGTTTGAGACTGGGGTGTAGAAGGACTGTTGCAGAGAGCAGAGGTTGGAGACTGGGGTGCAAAAGGACTGTTACAGAGAGCAGAGTTTGGAGAGTGCAGTACAGAAGGACTGTTACCGAGAGCAGAGTTTGGAGACAGGGTTGCAGAAGGACTATTGCAGAGAAAAGGGTTTGGAGACTGGGGTGCAAAAGAAATGATGCAGAGAGAAGAGAATGGAGACTACGGTGCAGAAGGAGTTTTACAGAGAGCAGAGTTTGGAGACTGGAATGCACAAGGACTGTTACAGAAAGCGAAGTTTGAAGACTTCTTTTCAGAATAATCATACAGAGAGCAGAGTTTGGAGAGTGGGGTTCAGAAGGATCGAGGAAGAGAGCAAAGTTGGAGACTCAGTTGTAAAAGAATAATTGCAGAGAGCAAAGTGGAGACTGGGGTGTAGAAGGATCATAACAGAGAAAAGAGGTGGGAGACTGGGGTGCAGAAAGACAGTTAATGAGAGCACAGTTTGGAAACTGGTGTGCAGATAGAATTTTGCAGAAAGAAGAGTTTGGATTCTGGGGTGCAGAAGGACTGTTGCAGAGAGCAGAAGTTGGGGACTGAGATGCAGAAGGATGTTACACAGAGCAGACTTTGGAGACTGGGGTGAAATATCATGATACAGAAAGCAGAGGTGGGAGACTGGGGTGCAGAAGGATTGTTACAGAGAGCAGAGGTTGGAGACTGGTGTGCAGAAGAACTGTTACAAAAAGCAGAGGTTGAAGACTGGTGTGTAGAAGGACTGTTGCAGAGAGCAGAGGTTGGAGACTTGGGTGCAGAAGGACAGTTACAGAGAGCAGAGTTTGGATACTGGTGTTCAGAAGGACTGATACAGAGAGCAGAGTTTGGAGACTTGGTTGCAGAAGGCCTGTTACAGAGAGCAGAGGTTGGAGACTGGGTGCAGAAGGGCTGTTACAGAGAGCAGAGTTTGGAGACTGGTGTGCAGAAGAATCGTTGCAGAGAGCAGATTTTGGAGACATGAGTGCAGAAGGACGGTTGCAGAGAGCAGATGTTGTAGACTGGGATGCAGAAGGACTGTTGCAGAGAGCAGAGTTTTGAAACTGGGTTGCAGAAGGACTGCTACACAGAGCAGAGGTTGAAGATTGAGGTGTAGAAGAACTGTTACCAAGAGCAGAGTTTGGAGACTTGGGTAGAGAAGGACTGTTACAGAGAGAAGATGTTTGAGACTGAGATGTAGAAGGACTGTTACAAAGAGCAGAGTTTGGAGACTGGTGTGCAGAAGAACTGATACAGAAAGCAGAGGTTAGAGACATGTGTCCAGAATGAATCTTATGTAGAGCAGAAGATGGAGACTGCAGTATAGTAGGACTGTTACAAAGAGTAGAGGTTGGAGACTAGGGACCAGAAGGACTTTTTTAGAGAGCAGAGTTTGAAGACTGAGGTGCAGAAGGACTGTAACAGAGAGCAGAGTTTGGAGACTGTGGTGCTGAAGGACTGATACAGAAAGCAGAGGTTGGAGACTGGGGTGCAGAAGGACCATTTCAGAGAGCAGAGTTTGGAGACTTGGGTGGAGAAGAAATGTTACAGAGAGCAGAGTTTGGAAACTGGAGTTCAGAAGGATCTTACAGAGAGCAGAAGTTAGAGCCCGCGGTAAAGAAGGACTGTTACAGAGATCAGAGTTTGGAGACTGGGGTGTAGAAGGACTTCTTCAGAGAGTAGATGTTGGAGAGTGGGGTGCAGAAGAACTGTTGCAGAGAGCCGAAGTTGGAGACTGGGGTGCAGAAGGATTGTTGCAGGGAGTAGAAGTTGGATATGACGTGCTGAAGGACTCTTGCAGACAACAGAGTTTGGAGAATAAGGTGCAGAAGGACCGTTGCAGAGAGCAGATGTTGAAGACTGAGGTGCAGAAGGATTGTTACAGAGAGCAGAGTTTAGAGACTGAGGTGAAAAAGGACTGTGACAAAGATCAGAATTTGGAGACTTGTGTGCAGAAGGAACTTTCAGAGAGCAGAGGTTGGAGACTGGGGTGCAGAAGAACTGTTGCAGAGAGAAGAAGTTGGAGACTGGGGTGCAGAAGGATTGTTACAGAGAGCAGAGGTTGGAGACTTGTGTGGAGAAGGACTGTTACAGAGGTCAGAGTTTGGAGACTGGGGTGCAGAAGGATCTTTCAGAGAGCAGATGTTGGAGACTGAGGTGAAGACGAACTGTTGCACAGACCAGAGGTTGGATACTGGGGTGCAGAAGGACTGTTCCAGAGAGCAGAGTTTGGTGACTGGGATGCAGAGGGATCTTACATAGGGCAGAATTTGGAGACACAGGTGCAGAAGAAATGATATGCAGAGCAGAATTTTGAGACTGGGGTGCAGAAGGACCGTTCCCAAGAACAGAGGTTGGAGACTGGCGTGCAGAAGGTCTGTTCCAAAGAGCAGAGGTTGAAGACTGGGTGGAGAAGGAATGCTACAGAGAGCAGAGTTTTGGAAACTTGGGTGCAGAAGGATCTTACAGAGAGCAGAGTTTGGAGAATGGGATGCAGAAGGACTGTTACAGAGCAGAGGTTGGAGACTGAGTTTCAAAAAAACTGTTACAGAAAGCAGAGTTTGGAGACTGTGGTGAACAAGGATAGTTGCAGAGAGCAGAGTTTTCAGACTGAGTTGCAGAAGAACTGTTGCAGAGAGCAGATGTTGGAGACTGGGGTGCAGAAGGACTTTAGCAGAGAGCAGAGTTTGGAGACTGGGGTCCAAAAAAATCATTGCAGATAGCAGAGGTTCGAGACTGGGGTGCAGTAGGACGATTGCAGATGTCAGAGTTTGGGAACTGAGGTGCAAAAGGATTTTTACAGAGAAAGAAATTTGGATCCTGGGGTGCAGAAGGAATGTTACAGAGAACAGAGTTTGGAGACTGCGGTGAAGAAGGCCTGTTACAGAGAGCAGAGTTTGTTGAAGGGATGCAGAACGACTGTTACAGAGGGAAGACATTGGAGACTGGGTTGCAGAAGGATTTTACAGAGAGCAGAGGTTAGAGACTGAGATGCAGAAGGACGTTACAGAGAGTAGAGGTTGGATACTGAGGTGCAGAAGGACCATTGCAGAGAGCAGAGGTGGAGTAAGAGGTGCAGAAGGACTCTTACAGAGAGCAGAGATTGGAGACTGGGGTGCAGAAGGACTGTAGCAGATAGCAGTTGTTGGAGACTGGGGTGAAGAAGGACTGTTGCAGGGAGCAGGTGTTAGAGACTTGGGTGCAGTAGGACTGTTGCAGAGAGCAGAATTTGGAGACTGAGGTGCAGAATGACTGTTACAGAGAGCAGAGGTTGGAGACTGGGGTGCAGAAAGACTGATACAGAAAGCAGAGATTAAAGACTGGGGTGCAGAAACACCGTTACAGAGAGCAGCGGTAGGAGACTGGGGTTCAGGAGGACTGTTGCAGAGAACAGAGTTTAAAAACTGGGGTGCAGAAGAACTGTCAGAGAGAGTGAGTTTGGAGACTGAGGTGCAGAAAGAAGGTTACAGAGAGCAAAGTTTGGAGACTGGGGTGCAAAATTACTGATACAGAAAGCAGAGGTTGGAGACTGGGGTGCAAAAAAACCATAACAGGGAACAGAGGTTGAAGACTGTGGTTCAGGAGGACTGTTGCAGAGAACAGAGGTTAGGAAATGGGGTACAGAAGGACTGTTACAGAAAGTAGAGGTTAGAGAATGGGGTGAAAAATTAGGGTTGCTGAGTTCAGAAGTTGGAGACAGAGGTGCAGAAGGACTGTTACAGAGAGCAGAGGTTGCAAACCGTTGTGCAGAAGGACTGATACAGAAAGAAGAGGTTTGAGACTGTGGTGCAGAAAGACCGTTACAGAGAGCAGAGGTTGGAGATTACGGTGCAGAAGGACTGTTACAGAGAGCAGAGGTTTGAGACTGGGAAGTAGAAGGACTGTTGCAGAGAACAGAGGTTGGAGACTGCGTTGCAACAGGACCGTTGAAGAAAGAAGAGGTTTGAGACTGTGTTGGAGAAGAAATGTTACAGAGAGCAGAGTTTGGAAACTGGGGTGCAGAAGGACCTTACAGAAAACAGAGGTTAGAGACTGGGGTGCATAAAGAGTGTTAAAGAGAGGAGACGTAGGGGACTTGGGTGCAGAAGGTCTGTTGCAGAGAGCAGATGTTGGAGAGTGGGGTGCAGAAGGATCGTTTAAGAGAGCAGACATTGGAGACTGAGGTGAAAAAAGACTGTTACAAAGAATGGAGGTTGGAGATTGTGATGCAAAAGACCTGTTACAGAAAGCAGATGTTCTAGACGAGGGTGCAGAAGAACTGTTAGAGAGAGAAGAGTTGTTAGACAAGGTTGAGAAGGATCTTACAGAGAGCAGAGTTAGGAGACTGAGGTGCAGAAGAACTGTTACAGAGAGCAGAGGTTGAAGACTGGGGTGCAGAAGGCCTTTTACGAAGAGCAGAGTTTGGAGAATGGCTGAAGAATGACTTTTACATATGGCAGAGTTAGAAACTGGTTTGCAGAAGTATCTTTCAGAGAGCAGAGGTTGGAGAAAGAGGTGCAGAAGGACTATTTCAGAGAGCAGAGGTTGGAAACAGTGGTGCAGAAGGACTGATACAGAAAGCAGAGGTTTCAGATTGTGGTGCAGAAGGACTGTTACAGAGAGCAGAGGTTGGATAATGGGGAGCAGAAGAACTGTTGCAGAGAACAGTTTGGAGACTGGGGTGCAGCAGGATCGGTGCAGAATCCAGAGGTTGGAGACTGTGGTGGAAAAGGAATGTTACAGAGAGCAGAGTTTGAAAACTGGGATGCAGAAAGATCTTACAGATAGCAGAGATTGTAGACCGAGGTGCAGCAAGACTGTTATAGAGAGCAGAGGTTGGAGACTGGGGTGCAGAAAGATCGTTTCAGAAAGCAGAGTTTCCAGACTGAGGCGCAGAAGAACTGTTGCTGAGATAAGATGTTGGAGACTTGGGTGCAGAAGAAATGTGGCAGAGAGCAGATTCTGGAGACTGGGATGCAGAATGATCATTGCAGAGAGCAGAGGTTGGACACTGGGGTGCAGAAGGACTGTTACACAGAGCAGAGGTTGGAGACTTGGGTGAAGAAGGACTTTTTCAGAGAGAAGATGTTGGAGACTTAGGTGCAGAAGGACTGTTGCAGAGAGCAGATGTTGGAGACTGGGATGCAGAAGGATTATTGCAGAGAGCAGAGGTTGGACACTGGGGTGCAGAAGGACTGTTACACAAAGTAGACGTTGGAGACTGGGGTGAAGAAAGACTGTTGCAGGGAGCAGGTTTTGGAGACTTGGGTGCAGAATGACTGTTGCAGAGAGCAGAATTTGGAGACTGAGGTTCAGAAGGACTGTTGCAGATAGCAGAGGTTGGAGACTGGGGTTCAGAAGGACTAATACACAAAGCAGAGTATGGAGACTGGGGTGCAGATGGACCGTTACAGAGAGCAGAGTTTAGAGACTGCAATACAAGAGGACTGTTACAGAGAGAAGTGGTTGGAGATTAGGGTGGAGAAGAACTGTTTCAGAGTTCAGATGTTGGAGACTGGGGTGCAGAAGAACTGTTGCAGAGAGCAGAGTTTAGAGACTGGGGTGCAGAAGAACTGTTGCAGAGAGAAGCGGTTGGAGACTGAGGTGCAGAAAGAATGTTACAGTGAGCATAGTTTGGAGACAGGGGTACAGAATTACTGATACAGAAAGCAGAGGTTGGAGACTGGGTTGCAGAAGGACCGTTACAGAGAGCAGAGGTTGAAGACTGAGGTTCAGAAGGACTGTAGCAGAGAGCAGAGATTAAAGAATGGGGTGCAGAAGGACTGTTAAAGAGAGCAGAGTTTGGAGACTAGGGTACAGAAGGACCGGTGCAGAATCCAGAGGTTGGATACTGTGGTAGAAAAGGAATGTTACAAAGAGCAGAGTTTGAAAAATGGGATGCAGATGGGTCTTACGGAGACCAGAGTTTAGAGACAGGGGTGCAGAAAAACTGTTGAGGAGAGAAGACTTTGGAGACTGGGGTGCAGAAGGATCATTGCAGAGAGCAGAGTTTGGAGACTGAGGTGCAAAAAGACTGTTACAGAGAGTAGAGGTTGGAGATTGGGGTGCAAAAGGCCTGTTACAGACAGCAGAGTTTGGAAACTGGGGTGCAGAATAACTGATACAGAGGGCAGAATTTTAGACTGGGTTGCAGAAGGATCTAACAGAGAGCAGATGTTGGAGGTGTAGAATGATCATTGTAGAGAAGAGTTTGGAGACTAGGGTGCTGAAGGCCTGTTACAGAGAGTAGAATTTGGAGACTAAGGTGCAGAAGGCCTGTTAAAGAAAGCAGAGTTTGAAGACCAGGGTGCAGAAGGATTGTTATAGAGAGCAGAGTTAGGATACTGGGTGGAAGAAGGATCTTACAGAGAGCAGAGTTTTTAGACTGAGGTGAAGGAGGACTGTTACAGAGAGCAGTGGTTGGAGACTTGGGTGCAGAGGGATCGTGCAGAGAGAAGAGGTTTGAGACTTAGGTGTAAAAGGACTTTTACAAAGAGCAGAGGTTGGAGACTGAGGTGCAGAAGTACTGTTACAGAGAGCAAATTTTGGAGAATGTGTTGCAGAAGGATCTTACATAGAGCAGACTTTGGAGACTGAGGTGCAGAAGGACTGTTAGAGAGAGCAAAGGTTGGAGTCTGGGGTGCAGGAAGATGGTTGCAGAGAGCAAAATTTTCAGACTGAGGTTAAGAAGGACTGTTGCAGAGAGCATATTTTGGAGACTGGGGTGCAGAAAAATCGTTACAGAGAGCAGAAGTTGGAGACTGGGGTGCAGAATAACTGCTACAGAGAGCAGAGGTTGGAGACTGGGGTGCAGAAGGCCCGTTACAGAGAGCAGAGTTCTGAGACTTGGGTGCAGAAGAACTTTTACAGAGAGCAGAGTTTTTTAGACTGGGTTTAAAAAGATCTTACATACAGCAGAGGTTTAAGACTGAGGTGCAGAAGGACTGTTGCTGAGAGCAGATATTGGAAACTGCAGTCAGAAGGACTGTTGCAGAGAGCTTAGGTTGGAGACTAGGGTACACAAGGACTTTTTCAGAGAGCAGATGTTGGAAACTGTTGTTCAGAAGGACTGTTGCAGAGAGCAGAAGTTGAAGAATGGGGTACAGAAAGACTTTTGCAGAGAGCAGAGTTTTAAAGACTGAGGTACAGATGGACAGATAATGAAAGCAGCCATTGGAGTGTGGCGTGCAGAAGGACCTTTACAGAGAGCAGAGTTTGGAGACTGTGGTACAGAAGGACTATTACAGAGAGCAGAGTTTTGAGACTGGGAGGAGAAGGACTGTTGCGGAGTACAGAGGTAGGAGACTGGGGTGCAGCAGGACTGTTGCAGAAAGCAGAGGTTGGAGACTGGCATGGAGAAGGAATATTACAGAGAGCAGATTGTGGAAACTGGGGTGTAGAAAGATCTTTCAGAGGCCAGAGGTTGGAGACTGAGTCTCAGATGGATAGTTGCAGAGAACAGAGGTTGGAGACTGAGGTGAAGAAAGATTGTTGCAGTCAGCAGAGTTTACAGACTGAGATGCAGAAAGACTGTTACACAGAGCAGAGGTTGAAGAATGAGGTAAAGAAGGACAGTTACAGAGAGAAGATGTAGGAGACAGGGGTGCAGGACTGACACAGAGCAGAAGTTGGAGACTGAGGTACAGAAGGACTCTTTCAGAGGAAAGACGTTGGAGACTCGGGTGCAGAAAAATTATTGCAGAGAGCAAGTTTTCAGACTGAGGTACAGAAGAACTGTTGAATAGAGCAGATGTTGGAGATTGGGGTGCACAAGGACTATTGCAGAGAGCAGAGGTTGGAGACTGGGGTGCAGAGGGATCGTTGCAGATAGCAGAGGTTGGAGATTGGGGTGCAGAAGGCCTTTTACAGAGAGCAGAGTTTGGAGACTGAGGTGCATTAGGACTGTTACAGAGAGCAGCGATTGGAGACTGGGGTGCAGAAGGACCGTTACAGAGCAGAGTATGGAAACTAGGGTGTAGAAAGACTATTACAGAGACCAGAGATTGTAGACTGGGGTGCAGAAGCATCATACAGTAAGCAGAGTTTGGAGACTGAGATGTAGAAGGACTGTTGCCGAGAGAAGAGATTGGAGACTGGGATACAGAAGGACTGGTACAGAGGGCAGAGTTGGGAGACTGGAGTGCAGAAGCATCTTAGAGCAAGCGAAGATTGGAGACTGAGGTGCAGAAAAACTGTTGCAGAGAGAAGAGGTTGGAGACAGGGGTGTAGAAGGACTGTTATAAAGATCAGAGTTTGGAGACTGGGAAGCAGAAGGACTGTTGCAGAGTACAGAGGTTTGAGACTGGGGTGAAGCAGGATTTTTCAGAGAGCAGAGGTTGGAGACTGAGGTGCAGAAGGATCATTGCTGAGAGTAGATGTAGGAGACTGGGTTGCAGAAGGATTGTTTAGAGAACAGATGTTGAAGACTGGGGTGCAGAAGGACTCTTGCAGAGAGCAGAGTTTGAAGACTGAGGTGGAGAAGGACTGTTACAGAGAAAGCGGTTGGAGACTAGGGTACAGAAGAATTGTTGCAGAGAGCAGAGGTTTAAGACTGAGGTACAGAAAGATCATTGAAGAGAGCAGAGGTGGAGACTTGGCTGCAGAAGGACTGTTACACAAAGCACACGTTGCAGACTGGGGTGCAGATGGAATGTTGAAGACAGCAGCGGTTGGAGACTGGGGTGCATAGGGACTGTTGCAGAGAGCAGCGTTGGATATGAGGTGCAAAAGGACTGTTACAGAGAGCAGAGTATATAGACTGGGGAGCAGAAAGACTGATACAGAAAGCAGAGGTTGGAGACTGGTGTGCAGAAGGACTGTTACAAAGAGCAGAGTTTGGAGAATGCGGTACAGAAGGACTGTTACAGAGAGCAGAGGTTGTAGACTGGGGTACAGAAGCATCATACAGAGAGCAGAGATTTGAGACTGGGGTGCAGAAGGACTGATACAGAGTGCAGATTTGGGAGACTGGTTTGCAGAAGCATCTTACAGCGAGCGAAGTATGGAGACTGAGGTGCAAAGGACTGTTGCAGAGAGCAGAGGTTTGAGACTGGGGTGCAGAAGGACTGTTAAAGAGAGCAGAGTTTTGAGACTTGGGTGCAGAAGGCCTGTTACAGAGAGAAGAGGTTGGAGACTGGAGTGCAGAAGGCCTCTGACAGAGAGCAGAGATTGGAGACTGAGGTGCAGAAAGACAGTTGCAGAGAACAGAAGTTGGAGACTGGGGTTCATAAGGACCGTTGCTGAGAGAAGAGGTTTTAGATTGATGTGCAGAAGGACTTTTACAGAGAGCACAAGTAAGAGACTGGGGTGCAAAATGAATTTTGCAGAGACCAGAGGTTGGAGACTGGGGTGCAGGAGGACTGTTACAGAAAGCAGAGGTTAGAGACTGAGGTGCAGAAAGACTGTTAAAGTGAGCAGAGGTTGGAGAGTGGGTTCAGAAATACTTATTGAGAAAGCAGATGTTGGAGACTGGGGTGCAGAAGGACGGATAAAGAGAGCAGAGTTTGGAGACTCCGGTACAGAAATATTGCTACAGAGTGCAGAGGTTTGAGAATGGGGTGCAGAAGGACTGTTGCAGAGAACAGAAGTTGGATACTGGGGTGCAGAAGCACCTTTGCAGAGAGCAGAGGTTGGAGACTGAGGTGCAGAATTATTGTTACAGACAGCAGAGTTTGGAGACTGGGGTGCAGAAAGACTGTTTCAGTGAGCAGAGTTTGCAGACTGGGTTTCAGAAGGGTCTCAAAGAAAGAAGAGGTTGGAGACTGATGTACAGTAAGACTGTTACAGCGAGCAGAGTTTGGAAACTGTGGTGCAGAAGGATTGTTGCAGAGAGCAGAATTTTCAGACTGAGGTACAGATGAACTGTTGCAGAAAGCAGATGTTCGAGACTGGGTTGCAGAAGGAGTGTTTCAGAGAGTAGAACTTGGAGACTTGGGTGGAAAAAGATTGTTGCAGATGTTGGAAACTGGGTGAACAAAAACTGTTGCAGCGAGCACAGGTTGGAGACAGGGTGCAGAAGGATCGTTGCAGAGAGCAGAGGTTGGAGACTGGGGTACAGAAGGACTGTTACAGAGAGCAGAGTTTGGAGACTGGGTTGCAGAAGGATCTTTCAGAGATCAGAGGTTGGAGACTGAGGTGCAGAAGCACTGTTGCAGAGAGTAGAGTTTGGAGATCTAGGTGCAGAAGGACCGTTGCAGAGAGCAGAGCTTGAAGATTGAGTTGCAGAATGATTGATAAAGAGAGCAGAGGTTGGAGACTGGGGTGCAGAAGGACTGTTGCAGAGAGCAGAGGTTTCAGACTGGGGTTTAGAAGGACTGTTGCAGAGAGTAGAGGTTGAAGACTGGAGTGAAGAAGGACTGTAGCAGAGAGCAGAGTTTGGAGACTAAGGTGCAGAAGGACAGATACACAAAACAAATTTTGGAGTCTCGAGTGCAGAAAGACTAAGACAGAATGCATAGCTGGGAGACTCGTATGCAGAAGGACCCTTTCAGAGAGCAGTTTTTGGAGACTGAAGTACAGAAGGACTGTTAAAAAGAGCAGAGGTTGGAGACTGGGGTGGAGAAGAACTGTTGCAGAGAGGAGATGTTGGAGACTTGTGTGCAAAAGGACTGTTGCAGAGAGCAGAGGATGGAGACTGGGATTAAAGAGGACTGTTTCAGCAAGCAGAGGTTGCAGACTGAGTTGCAGAAGGACTGATACAGAGGGCATAGTTTGGAGACTGTGTTTCAAAACGACTGATACAGAAAGCAGAGTTTGGATACTGGAGTACATAAGGACACTTACAGAGTAAAGAGTTTGGAGGCTGCGGTACAGAAGGACTGTTACACAGAGCATGGGTTCGAGACTGGGGTGCAGAAGGATCATTGGGATGAGCAGAGTATGGAGACTGGGGTGTAGAAGTACTGTTGCAGAGAGCAGAGTTTGTAGACTGGGTTGTAGAAGGACTGTTGCAGAGAGCAGACTTTAGAAATTGGGGTGCAGAAGGACTGTTGCATAAAGCAGATGTTGGAGAGAGGTGGGCAGAATTATCTTACAGAGAGAATAGGTGGGATACTGGGGTGCAGAAGGACTATTGTATAGCAGATTATGGAGACTAAGGTGTAGATTGACTGTTTCTGATAGCAGATGTTGTAGTCTGGGGTGCAGAAGCATAATACATAGAGCAGAGTTTGGAGACTGATGTGCTTAAGCACTGTTGCAGAGAGCAGAGATTGGAGACTGGGGTGCAGAGGGACTGATACAGAGGGCAGAGTGTGGAGAATGGGGTGCAGAAGCATCGTACACTGAGCGAAGTATGTAAACTTGGTGCAGAAAGACTGTTGCAGAGAGCAGTGGTTGGAGACTAGGGTGCAGAAGGAATGTTAAAGAGAGCAGAGTTTGGAGACTTGGGTGCAGAAGGCCTGTTACAGAGAGCAGAGGTTGGAGACTGTCGTGCAGAAGGACTGATACAGAAAGCAGAGTTCGGAGATGGAGATGAAGAAAGACCATTACAGAGATAAGAGTTTGGATACAGGTGTGCAGAATTATCTTACAGGGAGCAGAGGTTTGAGACTGGTTTTGTAGAAGGAGTGTTGCAGAGAGCAGAGATTGGAGACTCGTGTGCAGAAAGAGAGTTACAGAGAGCAGAGGTTAGAGACTGAGGTGCACAAGGACTGTTACAGAGAGAAGATTTTGGAGACTGGGGTGCAGGACTGATACAGAAACAGATGTTGGAGACTGGGGTGCAGAATTATTGTTGCAGACAGAAGAGGTCGTTAACAGGGTTTCAAAAGGACTGTTGCAGAGAGCAGAATTTGGAGACTTAGGTGCAGAAGGACTGTTACAGAGAGCAGAGTTTTGAGACTGGGGTGCAGAAGGACTGTTGCAGAGAACAGAGGTTGGCGACTGAGGTGCACAAGGACGGTTAAAGATAGCAGAGGTTGGAGACTGGGTTTCAGAAGGATCTTACAGAGAGCAGAGTTTGAAGACTGAAGTGCCGAAGGACTGTTGTAGAGATCAGACGTAGGAGACTTAGGTGCAGAAGGATTGTTGCAGAGACAGTGTTTGGAGACTGGGGTGTACGACTGGTAAGAAAGCAGAGGTTGGAGATTGGGGTGCTGAAGGACCGTTACAGAGAGCTGAGATTGGAGACAGGGGTGCAAAAAGACTTTTACAAAGAGCAGAGATTGTAGACTGGGGAACGGGAGAACTATTACTGAGTAGAATTTTGACACTGGGGTAAGAAGCATATTACAGCGAGCAGAGATTGGAGAGTGGGGTGAAGAAGGACCTTTGCAGAGAGCAGAATTTGGAGAGAGAGGTGCAGAAGGATTGTTACAGAGAACAGAGTTTGGATATTGAGGTGCAGAAGGACTGTTGCATAGAGCAGAATTTGAAGATTTGGGTGCAGAAGGACTATTGCAGAGAGCAGAAGTTGGAGACTGAGGTGCAGAAGGACTGTTTAAGAGAGCAGAGGATTGAGAAAGGGGTGCAGATGGAATAATACAGAAAGCAGAGTTTGGAGACTGGGGTACAGGAGGACCATTACAGAGAAAAGAGGTTGGAGTCTGCAGTACAGAAGGACTGTTACAGAGAGCAGAGTTCGGAGACAGGGTTGCAGAAGGATCTTACAGAGAGCAGAGGTTGGAGACTAGGGTGCAGAAGGACTGTAGCAGAGAGTAGACGTTGGGGACTGGGGTGCAGAAGAATCCTTCCAGAGAGCAGATGTTGGCAACTGGGGTGTAGAAGGACTGTTGCAGAGAGCAGAGGTTGGAGACTGAGGTGCAGAAGGGCTGCTACAGGGAGTAGAGTTTGGAGACTGGGATGCAGAAATACTGTTGCAGTAAGCAGAGGTTGGAGACTGGGTTGGAGAAGGAATGTTACAGAGAGCAGAGTTTGTAAACTGGGGTGCGGAACGACCATTTCAGAGAGCAGAGTTTGGAGACTGCAGTACAGAAGGACTGTTACACAGAGCAGATGTTGGAGACTGTGGTGCAGAAGGACTATTGCAGAGCAGATGTTGGATACTGGGTGCAGAAGGACTGTTGCAAAGAGCAGAGGTTGGAGACTGTGGTGCAGAAGGACTGATACAGAAAGCAGATTTTGGAGACTGTGGTGCAGAAAGACCATTAGAGAGAGCAGAGGTTAGATACTGCAGTACAGAAGAACTGTTGTAGAGAACAAGGTTGGAGACTGGGGTTCATAAGGACCATTGCAGAGGGCAGACGTTGGACACTGCGGTGCAGAAGGAATGTTACAGAGAGTAGAGTGTGGAAAGTGGGGTGCAGAAGAATCTTAAAGAGAGGAATGTTTGGAGACTTGGGTGCAGAACGATTGTTGCAGAGAGAAGACGTTGGAGACTGGGGTGCAGAGGGATGGTTGCAGAGAGTAGATTATGGAGACTGTGGTATTTAAGGACTGTTCTAGAGAGCAGACGTTGGAGACTGTGGTATAGGAGGACTGTTGCAGAGAGAAGTTGTTGAAGACTGAGGTGCAGAAAAACTGTTACAAAGAGTAGTGTTTGGAGACTGGGGTGCAGAAGGACTAATACTGAGAGCTGAGTTTGGTGACTGGGGACCAGAACGATCTTACAGAGAGGAAATTTTTGAGACTGGGGTGCAGAAAGATTGTTGCAGAGAGCAGACTTTGAAGACTGGGGTGCAGAAGGATCGTTGCAAAGACTAGATTATGGAGACTGGTGTATAGAAGGACTGTTCTAGAGAGCAGAGTTTGGAGACTGGGGTGAAGAAGGACTGTTGCAGAGAGCAGTTGTTGAAGACTGAGTTGTAGAAAAACTGTTACAGAGATCAGTGTTTAGAGACTAAGGTGCAGAAGGACTGTCACAGAGAGGAGAGGTTGGAGACTGGGTGCAGAAGTACTGTGCAGAGTGCAGTGTTTGGAGACTGGGGTGCAGAAAGAAAGTTACAGAGAATAGAGGTTTGAGACTTCTGTAAAGAAGAACTTTTAAAGACAGCAGAGATTTGAGACAGGTGTGTAGAAGGATCTTACAGAGAGCAGAGGTTGGAGACTGGGGTGCAATTGGACTGATGCAGAGAGCAGAGTTTGGAGAATAGGGTGCAGAAGGATTGTTGCAGAGAGAAGAGGTTAGATACTGAGGTGCAAAAGGCCTCTTACAAAGGGTGGAGCTTGGAGACTGGGGAGCAGATGACATGTAACATACAGCAGAATTTGGAGACTGTGTGGCATAAGGATCTTACAGAGAGCAGAGGTTGGTGACTGAAGTGCCAAAGGACTGTCAGAGAGAGCAGATGTTGGAAACTGGGGTCCAGTGAGATCCTTTCAGAGAGCAGAGTTTTCAGAATGAGGTTTAGAAAAACTGTTGCAGAGAGCAGATGTAGGGGACTGGGTTGCAGAAGAACTGTTGCAGTGAGCAGAGGTTGGAGACTTGGATGCTGAAGGACTGTTGCAGAGACCAGAGGTTGGAATATGGGTGCAGAAGGACTGTTACAGAGAGCAGACTTTGGAGACTGGGGTGCAGAAGGATTGTTGCAAAGAGCAGATTTAGGAGACTGGCGTGCAGAAGGATCATTATAGAGCAGAGATTGGAGACTGTGGTGCAGAAGGACTTTTACAGAAAGCACAGGTTGAAGACTGGGGTGCAGTAGGACATTTACAGAGAGCACAGGTTGGAGACTCATGTGCAGAAAATCTATTGCACACAGCAAATATTGGAGACTGGGTTGCAGAAGAAATGGTGCAAAGAGCAAAGATTGGAGATTGAAATGCAAAAGGACCCTTACAGAGAGCAGAGTTTCGATACTGCTTGTCAGAAGTACTTTTACAGAGAGCAGAGGTTGGAGACAGGTGTGCAGAAGGATCTTACAGACAGCATAGGTTTGAGACTGGGGTGCAGGAGGACTGGAGCAGAGAGCAGAGGTTAGAGACTGGGGTGCAGAAGAATAGTTGAAGAGAGAAGAGTTTGGAGACTGGGGTCAAAAGGCCTGTTATAGACAGCATAGATTGGAGATTGGGGTGCAGAAGGCCTGTTACAGAGAGCAGTGCTTGGAGACTGGGGTGCAGAAGGATAGTTACAGAGAGCAGAGTTTAAAGAGTGGGTTGCAAAAAGATCTTACAGAGACAAAAGTTTGGAGACTGAGGTACATAGGATGGTTACACAGAGAAGACATTTGAGACTGAGATGCAGAAGTATCGTTCCAGAGAGAAGAGTTTTCAGACTGAGGTGCAGAAGGACTGTTACTGAGAGCAGAAGTTGGAGACTAGAGGGGAGAAGGACTGCTGAGGAAAGCAGAGGTTGGAGACTGAGGTGCAGAAGGACTGTTGCAGAGAGCAGAGGTTGGAGACTGGGGTGCAGAAGGACTGATACAGAAAGCAGAGGTTGGTGACTGTTGTGCAGATGGACTGTGGCAGAGAGCAGAGGTTAGAGACTGGGGTGCAGAAGGACTATTGCACAGAGTAGAGGTTGCAGACTGAGGTGCAGAAGGACTGTTACAGAGAACAGAGTTTGGAGAATGTTGTGCAAAAGGACTGATACAGAAAGCAGTGGTTGGAAACTGGGGTGCAGACGGACCCTTACAGAGAACAGAGTTTGCAGACTGCGTTACAGAAGGACTGTTGCAGAGAGCAAAGTTTGGAGAGTAGTGCGCAGAAGGACTGTTGCAGAGAGCAGAAATTGTAGTCTGAGTTGCAGAAGGAATGTTAAAAAAAGCAGAGTTTAGAAACCAGGGTGCAGAAGGACTGATACAGAAAGCAGAGTATGTAGACTGGGGTCCAGAAGGAACTTTACAGAGAGAAGAATTTGGAGACTGTAGTACAGAAGGACTATAACAGAGAGCAGAGGTTGGAGACTGGGGTGCCGAAGGACTGTTGCAGAGAGTAGACATTGGAGACTTAGGTGCAGAAGAACTATTACAGAAAGCAGAGGTTGGAGACCTGAGTGCAGAAGGACTAATAAAGAAAGCAGAGGATGGAGAGTGGGGTGCAGAAGAACCTTAACAGAGAGAAGAGTTTGGAAACTGCAGTACAGAAGGACTGTTACAGAGAGCAGATGATGGAGACTGGGGTGGAGAAGGACTGTTGCAGAGAGCAGATGTTGGAGACTGGGGTTCAGAAGGACTGTTGTAGAGAGCAGAGGTTTAAGACTGGTGTGAAGAAGGACTGTTGCAGAGAGCAGAGGTTGAAGAGTTAGTTGCAGAAGGACTGTTACACAGAGCAGAGTTTGGAGACTGTGATTCAGAAGAACTGATACAGAAAGCAGAGGTTGGAGATTGGGGTGCAGAAGGACCCTTAGAGAGAACAGAGGATGAAGACTGCGGTACAGAAGAACTGTTGTAGAGAACAAGGTTGGAGACTGGGGTGCAGAAGAACCATTGCAGAGGGTAGACATTGGAGACTGTGGTGCAGAAGGAATGTTACAGAGAACAGAGTTTGGAAACTTGGGTGTAGAAGGATCGTTGCAGAGGGTAGATTATGGAGACTGGGGTATAGAAGGACTGTTCTAAAGAGCAGAGGTTGGAGACTGGAGTGCAGAAGGACTGTTGCAGAGAGCAGTTGTTTAAGACTAAGGTGCAGAAAAACTGTTACAGGGAGCAGTTTTTGGAGCCTGGGGTGCAAAAGGACTGATACTGTGTGTAGAGTATGGAGACTGGGGAGCAGAAGGATCTTACAGAGAGGAAAGTTTGGAGACTGGGGTGCAGAAAGATTGTTGCAGAGAGCAGACGTAGGAGACTGGGGTGCAGAAGGATCGTGGCAGAGAGTAGATTATGGAGACTGGGGTATAGAAGGACTGTTCTAAAGAGCAGAGGTTGGAGACTGGCGTGCAGAAGGCCTGTTGCAAAGAGCAGTTGTTGAAGACTGAGGTGCAGAAAAACTGTTACAGAGAGCAGTGTTTGGAAACTAAGGTGCAGAAGGACTGTTGAAGAGAGCACAGGTTGGAGACTGAGTGCAGAAGGACTGTGCAGAGTGCAGTGTTTTCAGACTGGGGTGCAGAAGGACTGTTGCAGAGGTTGGAGACTGCGGGGAAAGACTGTTACAGAGAGCAGAGGTTGAAGCCTGGGGTGCAGAATGACTAATATAGAAAGCAGAGTTTGGAAACTGGGGTGCAGAAGGACCATTACAGAGAATAGAGGTTGGAGACTGTGGTACAGATGTGCTGTTGCAGAGAGCAGAGGTTGGAGACTGGGGTTAAATAGGACTGTTGCAGAGAGCAGATGTAGGGGACAGGGGTGCAGAAGAAATGTTGCAGAGAGAAGAGGTTGGAGACTTGGGTGTAGAAGGATCGTTGCAGAGAACATAGGATGCAGACTGGGGTGCTGAAAGAGTTTTACAGATTGCAGATTTTTGAGACTGGGGTGCAGAAGGACTGTTATAGAAAGAAGAGTTTGGAGACTGGTTTTTAGAAGAATCTTACAGAGAGCACACATTGGCGACTGAGGTGCAGAAGGACTGTTACAGAGAGTAGATGTTGAAGACTGAGGTGCATAAAAACCTTTGCAAAGAGAAGAGGTTGGAGACTGAGGTGCAGAAGGACTGTTGCAGAGTGCAGAGGTTGGAGACTTGGGTTTAGGACTGTTGCAGAGAGCAGAGTTTGAAGTTTGGGTTTCCAAAAGACTGTTGCAGCTAGAGACGTTAGAGACTGAAATGCAGAAGGAAAGTTACAGAGCACAGGTTGGAGATTGAGTGCAGCAGGACTAATAGAGAAAGCAGAGGTTGGAGAGTGGGGTGCAGAAGGACCGTTACAGAGAGAAGAGTTTGGAAACTGCAGTACAAAAGTACTGTTACAGAGAGCATAGGTTCGAGACTGGGGTGGAAAATGACTGTTGTAGAGAGCAGTTGTTGGAGACTGGGGTGCAGAAGGACTGTTGCAGAGAGCAGAGGTTGGAGACTGGGTGCAGTAGAACAATTGCAGAGTGCAGAGGTTTCAGACTGTGGTGGAGAAGGATTGTTACAGAGCAGAGTTTGGAGACTGTGGTGCAGAAGGCCTGTTACAGACAGCAGAATTTAAAGACTAGTGTGCAGAAGAAGTTTTGTAGAGAACAGAGGTTGAAGACTGGGGTGCAGAAAGATCCTAGCAGAGACCAGAGGTTGGAGACTCGGGTGCAGAAGGACTGATACAGAAAGCAGAGTTCGGAGACTGGGGTGCAGAAGGCCTGTTACAGACAGCAGAGTTTGGAGACTGGGGTGCAGAAAGATTGGTACAGAGAGCAGAGTTTGAATACTGGGTTGCAGAAAGATATTAAGGAGAGCAAAAGTTGGAGACTGAGGTGTAGAAGCACTGTTACAGAGAGAAGAGGTTGGAGACTGAGGTGGAGAAGGACCGTTGAAGAGAGCAGACATTAAAGACGAAGGTGCAGAAGGATTGTTACAGAGAGCAGAGTTTAATGACTGGGGTGAAGAAGGACATTTACAGAGAGCAGAGGTTGGAGACTGAGGTTCAGATGGATCTTACAGAGAGCAGAGTTTGGATACTGGGGTGCAATGAACTGTTGCAGAAAGAGATGTTGGAGACTGGGGTGGAGAAGAATTGTTGAAGAGAGAAGTGGTTGGAGACTGGAGTGCAGAAGTTCTGTTACAGAGAGCAGAGTTAAAAGACTGTTGTGCAGAACGACTGTTACAGAGTACAGAGTTTAAAGACTGGATTGCAGAAGGGTCTTACAGAGAGCAGAGTTTGGAGACTGAGGTGTAGAAGGACTGTTACAGAGAGCAGAGGTAGGAGACTGGGGTGTAGAAGAGTCCTTGCAGAGAGCAGAGATTTCAGACTGAGGAGCAGAAGTGTTGCAGAGAGCAGACGGTGGAGACTGGGCTGCAGAAGGACTGTTTCAGAGTGCAGATGTTGTTAACTAGGGTGCAGAAGGACTGTTTTAGAGAGCATAGGATGGAGACTGGGGTGCAGAGGACTGTTGCATAGAGCAGATTTTGGAGCCTGACGTGTGGAAGGCCTGTAACAGAGAGCAGAGTTTGGAGACTAAGATGCAGAAGGACTGTTACAGAGAGCAGAGGTTGGATACAGGGGTGCAGAAGGATCTTACAGAGAGCAGAATTTGGTGACTGAGGTCCAAAAGCACTGTTGCAGAGATCAGAGGTTGGAGACTGGGGTGCACTAGGATCGTTGAAGAGAGCAAGGTTGGAGACTGGGGTGCAGAAGAATCGTTGCAGAGAGCAGATTTTGGAGACTGGCGTGCCAAGGCCTGCTACAGAGAGTAGAGTTTGGAGACTGGCCTGCAGAAGGCCTGTTACAGAGAAGAGAGGTTGGAGACTGCGGTGCAGAAGGACTGTTGCAGAGAGAAGATGTTGGAGACAGGCGTCCAGAAGGATCGTTGCAAAGAGCAGATTTTGGAGACTGGGGTTCAGAAAGACTGCTGCACAGAGCAGATGTTGGAGACTGGGGTGCAGAAGGACTGTTGCAGAGAGCAGATTTTAAAGGCTGGGGTGCAAAAGTACTATTACATAGAGCAGAGGTTGGAGCCTGACGTGCAGAAGTATCTTACAGAGAGCAGAGGTTGAAGACTGTGGTGCAGAAAGACTGTTGCTGAGAGAAGAAGTTGTAGACTGGGATCCAGAAGGATCGTTGCAGAGAGCATATTTTAGAGACTGAGGTGCAGATTGACTGTTTCAGAGAGCAGAGTTTCGAGACTTAGATGCAGAAGAACAGTTACAGAGAGCAGAGTTTAGAGGCTGGTGTGAAAAAGGACTGTTACAGAGAGCAGATTTTGGAGACTGGGGTTCAGATGGATCTTACACAGAGCAGAGTTTGGAGACTGAGGTGTAAAAGGACTTTTGCAGAGAGCAGATGTTAGAGAATGGGGTGGAGAAAAATCGTTGCAGAGAGAAGAGGTTGGAGACTGGGGTGCAAAAGGCCTGTTACAAAGAGCAGAGGTTGTAGACTGTTGTGCAGAAGGACTGTTACAGAGTGCAAAGTTTAAAGAGTGGGTTTTAGAAAAATCTTACAGAGAGCAGAGTTGGGAGACTGAGGAGAAGAAGGACTGTTACCGAGAGCAGAGGTAGGAGACTGGGGTGCAGAAGGGTCGTTGCAGAGTGCAGAGCTTTCAGACTGAGTTGCAGAAGAACTGTTGCAGAGAGCAGATGTTGGAGACTGGGGTGCAGAAGGACTGTTGCAGAGAGCAGATGTTGGTAACTAGGGTGCAGATGGACTGTTGTAGTGAGAAGATGTTGGAGAATATGCTGCAGAAGAACTGTTGCAGGGAGCAGAATTTAGAGACTGAGGTTTGGAAGTCCTGCTACAGCGAGCAGAGGTTGGAGACTTGGATGCAGAAGGACTGTTACAGAGAGCAGAGGTTGGATACAGGGGTGCAGAAGGATCTTACAGAGAGCAGAATTTGGAGACTGTGGTGCAGAAGGAGTGTTGCAGAGATCAGCGGTTGGAGACTGGGGTGTACTAGAATCATTGCAGAGAGCAGAGTTTGGAGACTGGGTTGCAGAAGTATCGTTGCAGGTTTTGGAGACTGGGGTGCAGAAAGCCTGCTACAGAGAGAAGACTTTGGAGACTGGCGTGCAGAAGGCCTGTTATAGAGAGGAGAGGGTGGAGATTGAGGTGCAGGTGGACTGTTACATAGAGCAATGTATTAAAACTGGGGTGCAGAAGGATTGTGTAGAGATCAGAGGTATCAGACTGATGTGCAGAAGGATTGTTACAGAAAGTAGAGGTTGGAAATTGGGGTGCAGAAGGACCATTACCGAGACGAGAGTTTGGAGACTACAGTATAGAAAAACTGTTACAGAGAGCAGAGGTTGGAGACTGGGGTGGAGAAGGAATGATACAGAGAGCACAGGTTGGAGACTGAGGTGCAGAAGGATAGATACAGAGACCAGAGGTTTGAGACTGAGGTTCAGAAGGACTGATACAGAAAGCAGCATTTGAATACTGGGGTGCAGAAGGCCCGTTACGGAGAGCAGTGGTTGGAGACTGTGGTACAGAAGGACTGTTACAGAGAGCAGATGTTGGAGAAGGTAGCACAAGGACTGTTGCAGAGGACAGAGGTTGGAGACTGGGGTGCCGCAGGACACTTGCACAAAGCAGAAAATAAATACTGGGGAAGAGAAGGAATGTTACAGAGAACAGAGTTTAGAATCTGGAGTGCAGAAGGATTTTACAGAGACCAGAGTTTGGAGACTGTTGTGCAGAAGGACTGTTGCAGAGAGCAGTGATTGAATACTGAGGTTCATAAGTCCTGTTACATAGAGTAGAAGTTGGAGACTGGTGTGCAGAAGGATGGTTGAAAAAAGCAGAGCTTGGAGACAGGGGTGAAGAAGGATCTTACAGAGAGCTGAAGTTGGAGACTGAGGTGCAGAAAAACTTTTGTGGAGATCAGAGGTTGGAGACTAGGGTGCAGTAGGATCATTGCAGAGAACAGAGGTTGGAGACTGGGGTGCAGGAGGACTGTTGCAGAGAGCAGATTTTAGAAACTGAGATGCAGAAGACTGTTACAAAGAGCAGAGGTTGGAGACTGGGGTGCAGAAGGACTGTTACAAAGAGCAGAGTTTGAAGACTGGGGTGAAAACGGACTGTTACAGAGTGCAGAGTTTAAAGACTGGGTGTCAGAAAAATCTTAAAGATAGCAGAGTTTGGAGACTGAGGTGTAGAAGGACTGTTACAGAGAGCAGAGCTAGGAGACTGGGGTGAAGTAGTGTCATTGAAGAGAGTAGAGTTTTCAGACTGAGGTGCAGAAGAACTGTTGCAGAGAGCAGATGTTGGAGACTGGGGTGAAGAAGGACTGTTGCAGAGAGCAGATGTTTGTAAGTAGGGTGCAGAAGGCCTGTTGTGGAGAGCAGAGGTTGGAGACTGGGGTGCAGAAGGACTGTTACAGAGAGCAGACTTTGGAGACTGACTAGCAGAGGTCCTGTTACAGAGAGCAGAGTTTGGAGAATCGGAAGCAGAAAGACTGTTACAGAGAGCAGTATTTAAAGTCTGGAGTGCAGAAGGATCATTTCAGAGCACAGAATTTTCAGACTGAGGTGCAGAAGGACTGTTACAGAGAGCAGTTGTTGGAGACTTGGGTGCAGAAGAACTGTTGCAAAGAGCAGACGTTGGAGACTGGGGTGAAGAAGGATCGTTGTAGAGAGAAGAGGTTTGAGACTGGGGTGCAGAAGGACTGGTATAGAGAACAGAGGTTGGAGACTGGGGTGAAGAATGCTTGTTACAGAGAGAAAGGTTTAGAGAAAGGGTGCAGAAAGACTGTTACAGAGGAAAGAGTTTGGAGACTGGTTGCCTAAAGATCTTACACAGAGCAGAGGTTAGAGACTGAGGTGCAGAACGACTGATACAGAGAGTAGAGGTTGGAGACTGAGGTGCAGAAGGATTTTTACAGAGAGCATATTTTGGAGACTGGGGTGCAGAAGGACTGTTGCAGATAGCAGAGGTTGGAGACTGTGGTGTAGAAGGACTGTTGGAGGGAACAGAGTCTGGAGACATGGTTGCAGAAGAAATTTTGCAGAGAGCAGAGTTTGGAGACTGAGATGCAGAAGGACTGTTACAGAGATCACTGGTGGAGACTGGGGTGCAGAAGGACTGATAGAGAAAGAAGAGTTTGGAGACTGTGGTGAAGAAGGAAAATTACAGAGAGCAGACTTTAAAGACCGAATTACAGGAGGCCTGTTAAAGAGAGGAGAGGTTAGAGACTGGGGTTGAGAAGGACTATTACAGAGTGCAGATATTGGAGACTGGGGTGCAGAAGAACTGTTGCAGAGAGAAGAGGTTGGAGACTGGGGTGCAGAAGGAACTTTTAAGAGAGCAGAGGTTGGAGACTGTGGTGCCACAGGATCACTGTAGAGAACAGAGGTTGGAGACTGAGGTGCAGAAGGATTGTTGCGGAGAGCAGAGGTTCGAGACTGTTGTGCAGAAGGATCATTAAAGAGAGCAGAGTTTGGAGCCTGGGGTGCAGAAGAATTGATACAGAGAGAAGAGGTTGAAGACTGGAGTGCAGAAAGATTATTGCAGAGAGCAGAGTTTTTAGACTAGCGTGTAGAAGGACTGTTGCAGAGAGTAGAGGTTAGAGATTTGGGTGAAGAAGGACTGTAGCAGAGAGCAGAGGTTAAAGACTAAGGTGCAGAAGGACAGTTACACACAAACTCTGGTTTGGAAACTCAGGTGCAGAAGGACCGTTACACAGAGCAGTGGTTGGAGACTGCAGTACAGAAAGACTGTTACAGAGAAAAGAGGTTGGAGACTGGTGTGGAGAATAACTGTTGCAGAGAGTAGATGTTGGAGACTGTGGCGCAGAAGGACTGATGCAGAGAACAGAGGTTGGAGACTGGGGTGCAGAAGGAACTTTTAAGAGAGCAGAGGTTGGAGACTGTGGTGCAGAAAGACTGATACAGTAAGCAGTGTTTGGAGACTGGGGTGCAGAAGGACCATTACAGAGAGGAGAGGTTGGAGACTGTGGTACAGAAGGACTGTTAGAGAGCAGAGTTTGGAGACTGGGGTGCAGAAGGACTGTTGCAGAGAACAAAGGTTGGAGACTGGGGTGCAGAAGGATTGTGGCAGAGAGCAGAGTATTCAGACTGAGGTGCAGAAGGACTAATGTAGAGAGCAGATTTTGGAGACTGGGGTGCATAATGACTGTGGCAGAGAGCAGAGGTTGGAGATTTCTGTGCAGATGGAGTGTTCCAGAGAGTAGAATTTGAAGACTGGGTGCAGAAAGCCTATTAAAGAGAGCAGAGTTTAAGGAAGGGGTGCAAAAGGACTGTTACAGAGAGCAGAGATTGGAGATTGGTTTGCAAAAGGATCTTACAGAGAGTAGAGTTTGGAGACTGAGATGCAGAAGGACTGTTACAGAGTTTTGAGTTTGAAGACTGAGGTGCAGAAGGACAATTGCAGATAGCATAGTTTGAAGACTGAGGTGCAGAAGGACTGTTAAAGAGAGCAGCGGTTGGAGACTGAGGTGCAGAAGGACTGATACAGAAAGCAGAGTTTTGAGACTGGGGTGCTGAATGACCATTACAGAGAGCAGAATTTGGAGACTTAGGTGCAGAAGAACTGTTACAGAGAGAAGAGTTTGGAGACTGGGGTGCAGAAGGACTGTTGCAGGGAACAGAGGTTGGCGAGTGAGGTGGCGAAGGAACTTTGAAGATAGCAGAGGTTGGAGACTAGGGTGCAGAAGAATCTTACAGAGAGCAGAGGCTGGAGACTGGGGTGCAGAAGGACTATTGCAGAGAGAAGAGGATAGAGACTGAGGTGCAGAAGTACTGTTACAGAGAGCAGAGGTTGGAGCCTGTGGTGCAGGACTGATACAGAAAGCAGAGGGTGGAGACTGGGGTTAAGTACTGTTACAGGAGTACTGTTACAGAGAGCAGAGTTTGGAGACTTGGGTGGAGAATGACTGTTTCAGATAGCAAATGTTGGAGACTTGTGTGCAAAAGGACTGTTTCCAAGAGCAGAGGTTGCAGACCTAGTTGCAGAAGCACTCTTACAGAAGGCATAGTTTGGAGACTTTGGTGCAAAACGACTGATACAGAAAGCAGAGGTTGGATACTGGGGTGCATAAGGACCCTTACAGAGAACAGAGTTTGGAGACTGTGGTACAGAAGGACTGGTACAGAGAGCAAAGGTTGGAGACTGGGGTGAAGAAGAACTGATGTAGAGAACAGAGTATGGAGACTGGGATATAAAAAGACTGTTGCAGAGAGCAGAGTTTTAAGACTGGGGTGTAGAAAGACTGTTGCAGAGAGCAGACGTTGGAGACCGGGGTGCAGTAGAATCGTTTGGGCGAGCAGAGTATGGAAACTTGGGTGTAGAAGGGCTGTTGTAGAGAGCAGAGGTTTGAGACAGGGATGTCTAAGGACTGTTTTACAGAGCAGATGTTGGAGACTTGGGTGCAGAAGGACTGTTGCATAGAGCAGAGATTGGAGACTGAGGTACAGAAGAGCTGTTACAGAGAGTGGAGGTTGGAGACTGGGGTGAAGATGGATTATTGCAGATAGCAGAGTTTTCAGACTGAGTTACAGAAGAACTGTTGAAGAGAGCAGATTTTGGAGACTGGGGTTCACAAGGACTGTTGCAGCGAGCAGAGTTTTGAGACTGGGGTGCCAGAGGATCTTTGCAGAGAGCACAGTTTGGAGACTGAGGTGCAGAAGGATCGTTGCGGAGAGCAGAGGTTCGAGACTGTTGTGCAGAAAGATCATTACAGAGAGCAGAGTTTGGAGCCTGGGGTGCAGAAGGAATGTTGCAGAGAGCAAATGTTGGAGACTGTGGCGCAGAAGGACTGATGCAGAGAACAGAGGTTGGAGACTGGGGTGCAGAAGGAACTTTTAAGAGAGCAGAGGTTGGAGACTGGGGTGCAGAAGGTCTGTTACAGAGAGCAGACGTTAGAGACTGGGTTTCAGAAGGATCTTACAGAGAAAAGCGTTTGGAGACTGAGGTGAAGAAGGACTTTTACAGAGAGCGGTGGTTCGAGACTGGGGTGCAGAAGGATCATTACAAAGAGCAGAGGTTGGAGACTGGGGTGCAGACGGACTTTTACAGAGATCACAGGTTTGATACTGGGGAGCAGAAGAAATGTTGCAGAGAGCACATGTTGGAGACTGGGGTGCAGAAGGACTGCTGCTCAAAGCAGAGTTCAGAGACTAGGGGCAGAAGAACTGTTACAGAGAGCAGAGGTTGGAGACTCGGGTGAAGAAAAATCGTTGCAGACAGCAGAGTTTTCAGACTGAGGTACAGAAGAACTGTTGCAGAGAGCAGATGTTGTAGACTGAGTTGCACACGGAGTGTTGCAGCGAGCAGAGGTTGGAGACTGGGGTGTAGAAAAATGGTTGAAGAGAGCAGACGTTAGAGACTGGGGTGCAGATGGACTGATAAAGAGAGCAGAGGTTGGAGACTAGAGTGCAAAAGGCCTGTGACAGAGAGCAGAATTTGGAGACTGGGGTGATGAAGGACTGTTACATATAGCAGAGTTTTGAGACTGTGTTTCAGAAGGATCTTACAGAGAGCAGAGAATGGAAACTTAGGTGCAGAAGCACTGTTACAGAGAGTAGAGTTTGGAGACTGAGGTGCAGAAGGACTGTTGCAGAGAGCAGAGTTTGGAGACTGAGGTCCAGAAGTATTGTTACAGAGAGCAGAGTTTGGAGACTGGGGTGCAGAAGGACAGTTGCAGAGAGCAGAGGTTTTAGACTGGGATGTACCAGGAGTGTTGCAGAGAGTAGAGTTTGGAGATTGGGGTCCAGAAGGACTGTAGCAGAGAGTAGAGGTTGGAGACTAAGAGTTTGGAGACTGGGATGCAGAAGGACTGACACAGAAAGCAGAGGTTGCAGAAGTACCCTTATGGTTCAGAGGTTGGAGAATGCAGTACAGAAAGACTGTTACAGAAAGCAACGTTTGGAGACTGGGGTAGAGAATGACTGTTGCAGAGAGAAGATGTTGGAGACTGGGGTGAAATAGGACTGTTTCAGAGAGCAGAGGATGGAGACTGGGGTGCAGAAGGACTGTTGCAGAGAGCAGAGTTTGCAGACTAGGTTGCAGAAGGACTCTTAAAGAGGGAAGAGTTTGGACACTGTGGTTCAAAACATTTGATGCAGAAAGGAGAGGTTGGATACTGGGGTGCATAAGGACCCTTACAGAGAACAGAAGTTAAAGACTGGGGTACAGAAGGACTGTTATAGAGAGCAGAGGTTGGAGTCTGGGGTGCATCATAACTGATGTAGAGAACAGAGTTTGGAGACTGGGGTGCAGAAGGATCGTTGGGGCCATCAGAGTATGGTCACATTGGTGTAGAAGGACTGTTGCAGAGAGCAGTGGTTGGAGACGGAGGTACAGAAGGACTGTTACAGAGAGCAGAGGTTGGAGACTGGGGTGCAGTTGGATTATTGCAGAGAGCAGAGTTTTCAGACTGAGGTACAGTAGAACTGTTGCAGACTGGGGTTAACAAAAACTGTTGCAGCTAGCAGAGTTTTCAGACTGGGGTGTAGAAGGATCGTTGCAGAGAGCGGAGGTTCGAGACTGAGGTACAGAAGGATCGTTGCAGAGAGCAGAGTTTCGAGACTGGTGTGCAGAAGGACATTTATAGAGAGCACAGGTTGGAGACTGTGGTGCAGAAGGAATGTTGCAAAGAGCAGAAGTTGGAGATTTGTTTGCAGAAGAACTGTTGTAGAATGCAGAGTGTGGAGACTGAGGTGCAGAAGGACTTTTGCAGAGAGCAGAGGTTAAAGACTGTGGTGCAGAAGGGCTGTTACAGAGAGGAGATGTTGGAGACTGGGTTTCAGAAGTATCTTACAGAAAAAAGAGTTTGGAGCATGAGCTGCAGAAGGACTGTTACAGAGAGCGAAGGTTCGAGACTGGGGTGCAGAAGGATCGTTACAGAAAGCAGAGGTTGGAGACTGGGGTGCATACGGACTTTTACAGAGAGCAATGGTTTGATACTGTGGTGCAGAACGAATGTTACAGAAAGCAGACATTGGAGACTGAGGTGCAGAAAGACTTGCTTAAAGCAGACGTTGGCGATTGAGGTGCTGTAGGACTGTTACAGAGAGCAGAGATTGGACACTGGGGTGCAGAAAGATTATTGAAGAGAGCAGAGTTTTCAGACTGAGGTACAGAAGAAATTTTACAGAGAGCCGATGTTGTAGACTTTGTTGCACAAGGACTGTTGATGCAAACAGAGTTTGGAGACTGGGGTGCAGAAGGATCGTTGCAGAGAGCAGACATTGGAGACTGGCGTGCAGATGGACTGATAAAGAGAGCAGAGGTTGGAGACTGGGGTGCAAAAGGCCTGTTACAGAGAGCAGAGTTTTGAGGCTGGGGTGACTAAGGACTGTTACAGAGAGAAGAGTTTGGAGACTGGGTTGCAGAAGGATCATATAGAGAGCAGAGATTGGAGACTGAGGTGCAGAAGGACTGTTGCAGAGAGCAGAGGTTTTAGACTGCGATGTAGAAGGACTGTTGAAGAGAGCAGAGGATGGAAACTGAGGTGCAGAAGGACTGTTATAGAGAGCAGAGGTTGGAGACTGGGGTGCAGAAGGACTGATACAGAAAGCAGATATTGGAGTCTGGGGTACAGAAAGACCGTTACAGAGAGCAGAGTTTAGATTCTGCAGTACAGAAGAACTGTTATAGAGAGCAGAGGTTGGAGACGGGGGTGCAGAAGGACTGTAAAAGAGAGCCGATGTTGGTAACTAGGGTGCCAAAGGACTGTTGCAGAGAGCAGTGGTTGGAGACAGCGGTGCAGAAGGATCTTACAGAGAGTAGAATTTGTAGACTGAGGTGCAGAAGGCCTGTTCTGGTGATCAGAGGTTGGAGACTGGGGTGCAGAAGGATCATTGCAGAGAGCAGAGTTTGGAGACTGGGGTGCAAAAGGCCTGCTACAGAAATCAGATTTGTAGACTGGCGTACAGTAGGCCTGTTACAGAGAGGAGAGTTTGGAGACTGGGGTGCAGAAGGACAGTTACAGAGAGCAGAGTGTTAACTGGGTTTCTGAAGGATCTTACAGAGAGCAGAGGTTGTCGACTAAGGTGCAGGTGGACTGTTACAGAGAGCAGTGGTTGAAAACTGGGGTGCAGAAGGATCGTGGAGAGCAGAGGATTCAGACTGTTGTTCAGAAGTACTGTTACAGAGAGCTGATGTTGGAGATTGAGATGTAGAAAAACTGATACGGAGAGCAGAGTTTGGAGTCTGAGGTGCAGAAGGACTTTTACAGAAAGCAGAGTTTGGAAACTGGGGTGCAGATGGACTGTTACAGAAAGCACAGGTTGGAGACTAAGGTGCAGAAGGATAGACACAGAGAGCAGAGTGGAGACTGGGGTTCAGAAGGACTGATACAGAAAGCAGAGGTTGAAGACTGGGGTTCAGAAGGACCATTACAGAGAGTAGAGTTTTGTGACTGCGGTACAGAAGGATTGTTACAGAGAGCAGATACTGGAGACTGGGGAGCAGAAAGACTGTTGCAGAGAACAGAGTTTGAAGACAGGGTTTCCGCAGGACCCTTGCACATAGCAGAGGTTTGCGACTGGGGTCTAGAAAGAATGTTAGAGACCATAGTTTGGAAACTGGAGTGCAGAAAGATCTTACAGAGAGCACAGGTGGGAGACTGTGGTATAGAAGGACTGTTGCAGAGAGTAGACGTTGGAGACTGGGGTCCAGAAAGATCATTGCAGAGAGCAGAGTTTGAAGACTGGGGTGAAGAAGGTTGTTGGAGAGATTAGAGTTTGGAGACTTAGGTGCAGAAAGACTGTTACAGAGAGCAGATGTTGGAGACTGGGGTGCAAAAGAACTGTTGCAGAGAGAAGAGGTTGAAGAATGAGGTGTAGGAGAACTGTTACAGAGAGCAGAGGTAAGAGACTGGAGTTGAGATGGATCTTACAGAGAGCAGAGGTTGGAGACTGAGGTGCAGAAGGATTGTAACAGACACCTGAGGTAGGAGACTGGTGTGCAGGAGATTCATTGCAGACAGCAGAGTTTCAGACTGTAATGCATAAGTACTGTTGCAGAGACCATATGTTGGAGAGTGGGGTGTAGAAGGACTGTTGCAGAGAGCATAGTTTGGAGACTGAGGTGCAGAATGACTGTTACAGAAAGCAGAGGTTGGAAATTGGGTTGCAGAAGTACCGTTAAAGAGAGCAGAGTTTGGAGACTGCGGTTTAGGACTGTTACAAAGAGCAGAGGTTGGCGACTGGGATGCAGAAGGACTCTTACAGAGAGCACAAGTTGGAGACTGAGGTGCAGAAGAATGGATACAGAGAACAGAGGTTGGATACTGGGATTCAGACAGACTGATACAGAAAGCAGAGTTTGGAGACTGGGGTGTAGAAGAACCGAAACTCAGAGCACTGGTTCGACACTGCGGTATAGAAGGACTGTTACAGAGAGCAGATCTCAGAGACTGGGGAGAAGAAAGACTGTTGCAGAGAGAATAGGTTGGAGAATGAGGTTTAGAAGGACTGTTACAGATAGCAGAGTTTGGAGACTGGGGTTCAGAAAGACTGTTACAGTGAGCAATGTTTGGAGACTGGGGTTCAGACGGATCTTACAGAGAGCAGAGTTTAGAGACTGGGGTGCAAATGGACTGTTGCAGAGAGCAGAATTTGGAGACTGAGGTGGAGAAGAATCGTTGCAGAGATAAGACGTTAGAGACTGGGGTCCAGAAGGCCTGTTACACAGAGCAGAGTTTGGAGACTCGGTGGCAGAAGTTCTGTTAAAGAGAGCAGAGGTCGAAGACTGTTGTGCAGAAAGACTGTTAACGAGTGCAGAGTTTAAAGACTTGGTTGCAGAAGGATGAAACAGAGGGCAGAGTTGGGAGACTGAGGTGCAGAAGGACTGTTACAGAGAGCAGAGGTAGGAGACTGGGGTGCAGAAGGGTTGTCGCAGAGAGCAGAGTTTTCAGACTGAGGTTCAGAATGACTGTGGCAGAGAGCAGATGTTGGAGACTGGAGTGCAGAAGGACTGTTGCAGAGAGCAGATGTTGGTAACTATGGTCCAGAAGAACTGTTGTAGAAAGCAGAGGTTGGAGACTGGGGTGCAGAAGGACTGTTGCAGGGAGCAGAGGTTGGAGACTGAGGTGGGGCACTCCTGTTACAGAGAGCAGAGTTTGGAGACTCAGGTGCAGAAGGACAGTTTAGAAGAGCAGAGGTTAAATACAGGGGTGCAGAAAGATCTTATAGAGAGCAGAATTTGGAGACTGAGTTGCATAAAGACTCTGCAGAGATCAAAGGTTGGAGACTCAGATGCAGAAGGACTCTTACAGAGAGCAGAGTTTGGAGATTGGGGTACAGAAGGACTGATACAGAAAGCAGAGTTTGAAGACTGGGGTGCAGAAGGCCTTCTATAGAGAGCAGATGTTGGTAACTAGGGTGCAGAAGGACTGTTGCAGAGAGCAGAGTTTGGAGACTGGGGTGCCGAATGACTCTTGCGGAGAGCAGAGGTTGCAGACTGGGGTGCAGAAGGACTTTTACACAGAGCAGAGGTTGGAGACAGGGTGCAGAAGGATTTGACAAAGAGCAGAATTTGGAGATTGAGTTGCAGAAGGACTTTTGCAGAGACCAGAGGTTGGAGACTGGGGTGCAGTAGGATCATTGCAGAGAGCACAGGTTTGAGACTAGTGTGCAGAAGGATCATTGCAGAGAGCATAGGATGGAAATTGGAGTGCAGAAGGCCTTCTATAGAGAGCAGAGTTTTGAGAATGGTGTGCAGAAGGCCTGTTACAGAGAGGAGAGGTTGGAGACTGGGGTGCAGAAGGACTGTTACAGAGAGCAGAGTTTGGAGACTGGTTTGCTGAAGGAACTTACAGAGAGCAGATTTTGAAGACTGACGTGCATAAGGACTGCTATAGAAAGCAGAGGTTGGAAATTTGGGTACAGAAGTATCCTTACAGAGAGCAGAGGTTGGAGACTGCGGTATAGAAGGACTGTTACAGAGAGCAGAGGTTGGAGACTGGGGTGAAGAAGGACTGTTACAGAAAGCACAGGTTGGAGACTGAGGTGCAGAAGGATAGATAAAAAGAGCAGAGGTTGGAGACTGGGTTCAGAAGAACTGATTCAAAAAAGCAGAGGTTGGAGACTGGGTTGTAGAAGGACCGTTACAGAGATCAGAGTTTGGAAACTGCGGTACATAAGGTCTGTTACAGAGACCAGATCTCGGAGACAGGGGAGAAGAAGGACTGTTGCAGAGGACAGAGGTTGGAGCCTGGGGTGGAGAAGAAATGTTACAGAGAGCAGAGTTTGGAAACTGGATTGCAGAAGTATATACAGAGAACAGAGGTTGGAGACTGTGGTCCACATGGACTGTTGCAGAGAGAAGACTTTTGAGACTGGGGTCCAGAAGGTTCGTTGCTGAGAGAAGAGTTTGGCGACTGGTGTGCAGAAGGACTGTTGCAGAAAGCAGATGTTGAAGACTGGGGTGGAGAAGGACTGTTGCAGAGAGCAGATTTTAGAGACTGGGGAGCAGAAGGACTGTTACAGAGAGCAGAGGATGGAGACTGACGTGCGGAAGGACTGTTACAGAGAGCAGCGTTTGGAGACTGGGGTGCAGAAAGACTGTTACAGAGAGTAGAGTTTGGAGCCTGGGGTTCAAATGGATCTTACAGAGAGCAGAGTTTGGAGACTGGGGTGCAAAAGGACAGTTGCCGAGAGCAGATTTTGGAGACTTGGGTGGAGAAGAATCGTTGCAGAGATAAGAGGTTGAAGACTGGGGTGCAGAAGGCCTATTACAGAGAGCAGAGTTTGGAGACTTGGTTGCAGAAGTCCTGTTACAGAGAGCAGAGGTTGGAGACTGTTTTGTAGAAGGACTGTTAGAGAGTGCAGAGTTTAAAGACTGTGTTGCAGAAGAATCATATAGAGAGCAGAGTTGGGAGACTGAGGTGCAGAAGGACTGTTACAGAGAGCAGAGGAAGGAGACTGGGGTGCACAAGTTTCGTTGCAGAGAGCAGAGTTTTCAGACTGAGGTGCAGAAGAACTGTTGCAGAGAGCAGATGTTGGAGACTGGGGTGCGGAAGGTCTGTTGCAGAGAGCGAATGTTGGTAACTAGGGTGTAGAAGGACGTTTGTAGAGAGCAGAGTTTTGAGACTGGGGTGATGAAGGACTGTTACAGAAAGCACAGGTTGGAGACTGAGGTGCAGAAAGATAGATAAAAAGAGCAGAGGTTGGAGACTGGGTTCAGAAGGACTGACTCAAAAAAGCAGAGGTTGGAGACTGGGTTGTAGAAGGACCGTTACAGAGAGCAGAGGTTGGAAACTGTGGTACATAAGATCTGTTACAGAGAGCAGATCTCCGAGACAGGGGAGAAGAAGAACTGTTGCAGAGGACAGAGGTTGGAGCCTGGGGTGGAGAAGAAATGTTACAGAGAGTAGAGTTTGGAAACTGGAGTGCAGAAGTATCTTACAGAGAACAGAGTTTGGATACTGTGGTGCACACGGACTGTTGCAGAGAGCAGACTTTTGAGACTAGGGTCCAGAAGGTTAGTTGCTGAGAGAAGAGTTTGGAGACTGGTGTGCAGAAGGACTGTTGCAGAAAGCAGATGTTGAAGACTGGGGTGGAGAAGGACTGTTGCAGAGAGCAGATTTTAGAGACTGGGGAGCAGAAGGACTGTTACAGAGTGCAGAGGATGGAGACTGACGTGCGGAAAAACTGTTACAGAGAGCAGCGTTTGGAGACTGGGGTGCAGAAGGACTGTTACAGAGAGTAGAGTTTGGAGACTGGGGATCAGATGGATCTTACAGAGAGCAGAGTTTGGAGACTGGGGTGCAAAAGGACAGTTGCCGAGAGCAGATTTGGAGACTTGGGTGGAGAAGAATCGTTGCAGAGATAAGAGGTTGAAGACTGAGGTGCAGAAGGCCTATTACAGAGAACAGAATTTGGAGACTGGGTTGCAGAAGTCCTGTTACAGAGAGCAGAGGTTGGAGACTGTTTTGCATAAGGACTGTTAGAGAGTGCAGGCTTTAAAGACTGTGCTGCAAAAGGATCATATAGAGAGCAGAGTTGGGAGACTGAGATGCAGAAAGACTGTTACAGAGAGCAGAGGTAGGAGACTGGGGTGCAGAAGAACTGTTGAAGAGAGCAGATGTTGAAGACTGGGGTGCGGAAGGTCTGTTGCAGAGAGCGAATGTTGGTAACTAGGGTGTAGAAGGACTGTTGTAGTGAGCAGAGTTTTGAGACTGGGATGCAGAAGGACTGTTGCAGAGACCACAGGTTGGAGACTGAGGTGCGGAAGTCATGTTACAGAGATCAGAGTTTGGAGACTCGGGTTTAGAAGAACTGTTGCAGAGAGCAGAGTTTGGAAACAGGGGTGCAGAAGGATGTTACAGAGAGCAGAGTTTGGTGACTGCGGTGCAGAAGACTGTTGCAAACATCAGAGGTCGGAGACTGGGGTGCAGTAGGATCATTTCAGAGAGCAGAGTTTGGAGACTGGGGTGCAGAAGGATCGTTGCAGAGAGCAGCGGTTGGAGACTGGGATGCAGAAGGCCTGCTTCAGAGAGCAGAGTTTTGAGAGTGGCGTGCAGAAGGCCTGTTACAAAGAGGAGAGTTTAGACACTGGGTTGCTGAAGGATCTTACAGAGAGCAGAGGTTGGAGATTGAGGTTCAGGTGGACTTTTACAGAGAGCAGTGATTGGAGACTTGGGTGCAGAAGAATCGTGCAGAGACCATAGGTGTCAGACTGAGGTGCAGAACAACTGTTACAGAGAGTAGAGGTTGGAGACTGAGGTGTAGAAGGAATCTTACAGAGAGCAGAGTTTGGAGACTGAGGTGCAGAAGCACGGTTACAGAAAGCAGATATTTTAAATTGGGGTGCAGAAAAACAGTGACAGACACCAGAGTTTTGAGACTGCAGTATAGAAAAACTATTAAACAGAGCAGAGGTTGGAGACTCGGGTGCAGAAGGAAAGTAACAGAGAGCACAGGTTGGTGACTGAGGTGCAGCAGGATAGATACAGAGAGCAGAGGTTTTAGACTGGGGTTCAGAAGGACTGATACAGAAAGTAGAGTTTGGAGACTAGGGTGCAGAAGGACAAGTTATGGAGAACAGAGGTTGTAGACTGCAGTACAGAAGGACAGTTACAGAGAGCAGAGGTTGGATACAGGTGTGAAGAAGCATCTCACAGAGAGCAGAATTTTAAGACTGAGGTGCAGATGGACTGTTGTAGAGAGCAGATTTTGGAGACTGGGGTGCAGAAGGCCTGCTACAGAGAGCAGAGTTTGGAAACTGGGGTGCAGAAGGACTGTTATAGAGAGCAGAATTTGGAGACTGGGTTGCTAAAGGATCTTACAGAGAGAAGAGTTTGGAGACTGAGGTGCAGGTGGACAGTTACAGAGAGCAGTGGTTGGAGACTGAGGTGCAGAAGGACCGTGCAGAGAGGAGAGGTGTCAGACTGAGGTGCATAAGTCTTGTTACATTTCAGATGTTGGAGACTGAGGTGCAGAAGGATTGTTACAGAGAGCAGAGTTTTGAGAATGGGGTGCAGAAGGACTGTTGCAGTGAGCAGAGGTTGGAGATTGGGGTGCAGAAAGACCATTACAGAGAGCAGAGCTTGGAGAAAGAGGTGCAGAAAGATTTTACAGAGAGCAGATGTTGGAGACTGAGGTGCAGATTGACTGTTTCAGAGATCAGAGGTTGGAGACTAAGGTGCAGAAGGATCGTTGCAGACAGCAGAGTTTGGAGACTGGTGTGCAGAAGTCCTGGTACAGAGAGGAGATGTTGGAGACTGGGGTGCAGAAAGACTGTTATAAAGAGCAGTGTTTGGAGACTGGGTTGCTGAGGGTTCTTACATACAGAAGAGATTGCAGACTGACCTGTAGCTTGACTGTTACAGAGAGCAATGGTTGAAGACTGCTTGCAAAAGGATCGTTTACAGAGCAGAGTTTTCAGACTGAGGTGCAGAAGGACTGTTACAGAGAACAGAGGTTGGAGACTGAGGTGTAGAAGGAGTGTTACAGAGAGCAGAAATTGGAGACTCAGGTGCAGAAGGACTGTTACAGGAAGCAGAGTTTGGAAACTGGGTTGCAGAAGGACTTTTACAGAGAGCAGAGGTTGGAGACTGCCATATAGGAATGTTATCGAGAGCAGATGTTGGAGACTGGGGTGCAGAAGGACTCTTACATAGAGCACACTTTGGAGACTGAGGTGCAGAAGGATAGATACAGAGAACAGAGGTTCGAGACTGGGGTTCAGACATACTGATAGAAAAAGCAGAGGTTGGAGACTGGGGTGTAGAAGGACCATTACGAAGAGCAGAGGTTGGAGACTGTGATACAGAAGTACTGTTACAGAGAGCAGATCTCTGAGACTGGGGAGCAGAAGGACATTTGCAGAGGACAGAGGTTGAAGACTGGGTTGGAGAAGGAATGTTACAGAGAGCAGAGGTTGAGGACTGTGGTGCAGAAGGACTGTTGCAGAGAGCAGACGTTGGAGACTGGGGTGCGGAAGTACTGTTGCGGACAGCAGATGTTGGAGACTGGGGTGGAGAAGAATCGTTGCAGAGAGAAGAGGTAGGAGACTGTTGTGCAGAAGGACTGTTACAGAGTGCAGAGATTAAATACTTGGTTGCAAAAAGATCTTACAGAGAGAATATTTGAAAGACTGAGGTGCAGAAGGACTGGTAGGAGAGCAGAGGAAGGGACAGGGGTGCAGAAGGACTGTTACAGAAAACAGAAATTGGATGCAGGTTTGCAGAAGCATCTTACAGAGAGGAGAATTAGGAGACTGAGTTTCAGAAAGATTGTTTTAGAGATCAGAGGTTGGAGAGTGGGATGAATTTGGATCATTGCAGAGAGCTGATGATGGAGACTGGGGTGCAGAAGGATGGTTGCAGAGAGCAGATTTTGGAGACTGGGATCCAGAAGGCCTGCTACAGAGAGAAGAGTTTGGAGACTGACGTGCAGAAGGCCTGTTACAGGAGTGGTTGGAGACTGAGGTGCAGGTGGACTGTTACAGAGAGCAGAGTTTGGATACTGAGGTGCAGAAGGTTTGTTACAGAAAGCAGATGTTAGAAATTGGGGTGCAGAAGGACAGTTACAGAGACAAGAGTTTGTAGACTGCGGTATAGAAAAACTGTTACAGAGTGAAGAGGTTGGAGACTGGGGTGCAGAAGGAATGTTACAGAGAACACAGGTTGGAGACTGAGGTGCAGAAGGAGTGTTACAAAAAGCAGAGGTTGGAAATTGGGGTGCAGAAGGAACATTACAGAGAGCACAGGGTAGAAACTGAGTTGCAGAAAGATAGATACAGAGAGCAGAGCTTTTAGACTGAGGTTCAGAAGGACTGATACAGCAAGCAGAGTTTGGAGACTGGGGTGCTGAAGGACCGTTACAGAGAGTAGGGGTTGGATACTGGGAAGCAGAAGGACTGTTGCAGAGGACAGAGTTTGGAGACTAGGGTGCCGCAGGACACTTGCAGAAAGCACAGGTTAAAGACTGGGGTAGAGAAGAAATGTTACAGAGAGCAGAGTTTGGAAACTGGAGTGCAGAAAGATCTTACAGAGAGCAGAGTTTGGAGACTGTTGTGCAGAAGGATTGTTACAGAGAGCAGAGGTTGGAGATTGGGGTCCAGAAAGATCGTTAAAGAGAGCAGAGTTTGGAGACTGGGTTGCAGAAGGACTGTTGCAGAGAGCAGAGTTTTGAGACTGGGGTGCAGAAGGACTGTTGTAGAGAGAAGAGTTTTGAGACTGGAGTGCAGAAGGAGTGTTGCAGAGAGCAGAGTTTGGAGACTGGAGTGCAGAAGGACTGTTGCAGTGAGCAGAGTTTGGAGTCTGATGTGCAAAAAGAATCTTAAAGAGAGCAAAGTTTGGATACTGGGGTGCAGAAGAACTGTTACAGAGAGCAGAGGTTGGAGACTGTGGTGCTGAAGGACTGTTGCAGAGAGCAGACTTTGGAGACTGGGGTTAAGACTGGTCTTAAAAAGAGCAGAATTTGGGAACTGAGGTGCAGAAGGACTGTTGCAGAGATCAGAGGTTGGAGACTCAGGTGCAGTAGGATCATTGCAGAGAGCAGTGGTTGGAGGCTGGTGTGCAGAAGGATCCTTGGGGAGAGCAGATTTTGAATACTGGGGTGCAGAAGGCCTGCTACAGAGAGAAGAGTTTGGAGACTGAGGTGCAGAAGAACTGTTACAGAAAGCAGAGGTTGGAAAATGGGGTGCAGATGAACCGTTACAGATAACAGAGTTTGGAGACTTTACTATATAAAAACTGTTACAGAGCGCAGAGGTTGAAGACTGGGGTGCAGAAGGACTTTTGCAGAGAGCAGAGGTTGGAGACTGGGGTCTAGAAGGATCTAGCAGAGAGCAGATTTTGGAGACTTGGTTACAGAAGGACTGTTACAGAGAGCAGAGGTTGGATACTGGGGTTCAGATGGATCTTACAGAGAGCAGAGGTTTGAGACTGGGGTTCAAATTGACTGTTGGAGAGAGTAGAGCTTAGAGACTGGAGTGCAGAAGGACTCTTACAGAGAGCAGAGTTTTGAAACTGGGCTTCAGAAGGATCTTACAGAGAGCAGAGGTTTGAGACTTGGGTGCAGACGAACTGTTGCAAGGAGCAGAGGTTTGACATTGGGGTGCAGAAGGATCGTTGCAGAGAAAAGGGGTTGGAGACTGGGACGCAGAACGCCTGTTACAGAGAGCAGAGTTTGGAGACTGGGGTGCAGAAGGCCTGTTACAGACAACAGAGTTTGGAGACTGGGGTGGAGAGGACTTTTTTAGAGAACAGAGGTTGGAGACTGGGGTGCTACAGGATCGTTGCAGAAAGAAGAGGTTGGAGACTGGGATGGAGAAGGAATGTTGTAGAGAACAGAGTTTAGAAATTGGTGTGCAGAAGGATCTAACAGAGAGCAGAGGTTGGAAACTGGGGTGCAGAAGGAGTGTTGCAGAGAGCAGACTTTGGAGAAAGAGGTGCAGAAAGATCATTGCAGAGGGCAGAGATTGGAGACTGAGGTGCAGAAGATCGTTGCAGAGAGCAGAATTTGGAAACTGAGGTTCAGAAGGACTGTTATAGAGAGTAGAGCTTGTAGATATGGGTTCAAAAGGTCTGATACAGTGAGCAGAGGTTGGAGACTGGGATGCAAAAAGACTTTTACAGAGAGCAGAGTTTGGAGACAGGGTTACAGAAGGATCTTAAAGAGAGAAGAGTTTGGAGACTAAGGTGCAGCAGGACTGTTACAGAGAGCAGAATTAGGAGACTAGGGTGCAGAAGGATTATTGCAGAACACAGAGTTTTCAGACTGAGGTGCAGAAGGACTGTTGCAGAGAGCAGTTGTTGGAGTCTCGTGTTCAGAAGAACTGTTGCAGAGAGTAGACGTTGGAGACTGCTGTGAAGAAAAATCGTTGTAGAGAGCAGAGATTTGAGACTGGGTTGCAGAAAAAATTTTACAGAATAGAGGTTGGAGACTGGGGTGCAGAAGGCCTGTTACAGAGAGAAGAGTTTGGAGAAAGAGTGCAGAAGGACTTTTTCAGAGGTAAGAGTTTGGAGACTGAGTTGCAGAAAGATCTTACACAGAGCAGAGATTGGAGACTGCGGTGCAAAATGACTGTTACAGAGAGTAGAGGTTGGAGACTGAGGTGCAGAAGGATTGTGAGAGGTGGAGTAGAGGTTGGAGACTAAGGTGCAGAAGGATTGTAGCAGAGGTTGGAGATTGGTTGTAAAAGGACTGTTGGAGAGAGCAGAGTTTGGAGATTGGGTGCAGAAGAAATGTTGCAGAGAGCAGAGTTAGGAGACTGAGATGGAGAAGGACTGTTACAGAGAGCACAGGTTGGAGACTGGGGTGTAGAAGGACTGATAGAGAAAGCATAGTTCAGAGACTGTGGTGCATAAGGAAAATCACAGAGAGCAGAATTTGGAGACCGCAGTAGTGGAGGCCTGTTACAGCAGCTGAGGTTGGAGACTTGGGTTGAGAAGGACTGTTTCAGAGTGCGGAGGTTGGAGCCTGGGGTGCAGAAAAAGTGTTGTAAAGAGCATAGGTTGGAGACTGGGGTGCCAAAGAACTGTCGCAAAGAGCAGAGGTTGGAGACTGCGGTGCAGAAGTAATGTTACAGAGAGCATAGTTTAGAGACTGGGGTGCAGAAGTACTGATACAGAGAGCAGAGGTTGGAGACTGGGGTTCAGAAGGACCGTTAGAGAGAGCAGAGTTTTTAGACTGCTGTACAGAAGGACCGTTACAGAGAGTATAAGTTAGAGACTAGGGTACAGAAGGACTGTTTCAGAGAGCAGAGGTTGGAGTCTGTGGTTCAGAAGGATTTTTGCAGAGAACAGACGTTAGAGAATGGGGTGTAGAAGGACTTTTGCAGAAAGCAGAGGTTTGAGACTGAGGTGCAGCAGGACTGTTACAGAGAGCAGAGGTTGGAGACTCGGGTGCAGAAGAACTGTTACAGAGAGCAGAATTTTTAGAAAAGGAGACTGGGTTGTAGAAGGACTGATAGTGATCTTACAGAGAGCAGAAATTGTAGACCAAGGTGCAGCAGGACTGTTACAAAGAGCAGAGTTTGGAAACTAGGGTGCAGAAGTATCGTTTCAGAGAACAGAGTTTTCAAACTGAGGTGCAGGAGGATTTTGCAGAGAGCACATGTTGGAGACTGGGGTGCAGAAGGACTGTTGCAGAGAGCAGTGGTTGGAGACTGGGGTGCAGAAGGATAGTTGTAGAGAGCAGAGGTTGGAGAGTGAGGTGCAGAAGGATTGTTATAGAGAAAAGATGTGGGAGAGTCGGGTGCAGAAGACCTGTTATGGAGAGCAGCGTTTGGTGAAGGGGTGCAGAAGTACTTTTACAAAGAGTAGAGTTTGGAGAATGAGGTGCAGAAGGACCATTACAGAGATCGGAGTTTGGAGACTGGGTTGCAGAGGGACTGAAGCAGAGAGCAGAGGCTCGACATGGGGTGTACCAGGGCTGTTGCCGAGAGCACAGGTTTGAGATTTGCGTGCAGAAGCACTGTTTCAGAGAGTAGAGATTCTAGACTGCCTTTTTGTAGGACTGTTACAGAGACAGACTTTTGAGACTTTGGTGCAGAAGGACTGTTGCGGAGAGCAGATGTTGGAGACTGGGTTGCAGAAGGACTGTTGCAGAGAGCAGAGTTTTTAGACTGAGGTGGAGAAGAACTGTTACAGAGAGCAGAGTTTGGAGATTGGGATGCAGATGGACTGATACAGAAAGCAGTATTTGGAGTCTTCAGTGCAGAATAACTGTTGCAGAGAGCAGAGGTTGGAGAATGGGGTGCAAAAGGCCTGATACACAGAACAGAGGTTGGAGACTGGGGTGCAGAAGGACTGATACAGACAATAGAATTTGGAGACAGGGTTGCAGAAGGATCTTACAGAGAGCAGAGTTTGGAGACTGTGGTACAGCAAGACTTTTAGAGAGAGCAGAACTTGAAGACTGGGTTGCAGAATGATTGTTGTAGTGAACAGAGTTTTCAGACTGAGGTATAGAACGACTGTTGCAGAGAGCAGAGGTTGGAGACTGGGGTGCAGAAGAATCCTTGTAGCGAGCAGAGGTTAGAGACTGGAGTGCAAAAGGACTGTTACAAGAACAGAGGTTGGAGACTGAGGTACAGAAAGATTGTTACAGATAGTAGAGTTTAGAGATTAAGGTGCAGAAGGACTGTTGCAGATAGCAGAGGTTGGAGACTGGGGTATAGAAGGACTGTTGCAGGGACAAGAATTTGAGACCACGGTTCTGAAGGACTGTTGCAGAGAGCAGAGTTTGAAGAATGAGACACAGAAAGACTGTTACAGAGAGTAGAGGTTGTAGACTGAGGTACAGAAGGATTGTTACAGAGAGCAGAGGTTGAAGACTGGGTTTCAGAAGGATCTTACAGAGAGCAGACGTTAAAGACTGGGATGGAGAAGGATCGTTGCAGAGAGCAGAGTTTGGAGACTGGGGTGTAGAAGGACTTTTGAAGAGAGCAGAGGTTGGAGACTGGGGTGCAGAAGGCCTGTTATAGAGAGCAGAGTTTGGAGACTGGGTTGCAGAAATCCTGTTACAGAGAGCAGATGTTGGAGACTGGGGTGCAGAAGGATTGTTACAAATAGCACAGTTTGGAGACTGCTGTTTAGAAGGATTGTTGCAGAGAGCAGAAATTTCAAACTGAGGCTTAGAAGAACTGTTACAGAGAGCAGAGGTTTTAAATTGGGGTGTAGAAGGACCGTTATAGAGAGAAGAGCTTGGAGACTGCCGTACAGAAGGACTGTTACAGAGCAGAGTTTGTAGACGGGGTTCAGAAGGACCTTTGCAGAGAGCAAATTTGGGAGACTGGGGTGTAGAAGGATTGTTACAGAGAGCAGAGATTGGAGACTGGGGTGCAGAAGGACAATTACAAAGAGCAAAGGATGGAGACTAAGGTGCATAAGGACTTTTACAGAGAGCAGAGTTTTGAGACTGAGGTGCAGAAAGAGCGTTGCAGAGAGAAGAGTTTAGAGACTGGGGTGCAGAAGGACTGTTTCAGAGAGCAGATATTGGATCCTGAGGTAGAGAAGGACTGTTACTGAGAGCAGAGTTTAGAAAATGGAGTGCAGAAGGCGTTTTACAGAGAGCAGAGGTTGGAGACTGGGGTGCAGAAAACTGTTACAGATAACACAGTTTGGAGACTGGGGTACAGAAGGATCGCTGAAGAGAGAAGAGGTTTCAGACTCAGGTGCAGATGGACTGTTACAGAGAGCAAAAGTTGGAGTCTAAGGTTCAGAAGCACTATTATAGAAAAAAGAGTTTGTCAATTGGGGTGCAGAAGGACCGTTACAGAGAGAAGAGTTTGGAGACTGCGGTATAGAAGGACTGTTACAGAAAGCAGAATTTGGAGACTGGGGTGCGGAAAAACCATTGCAGAGAGCAGAGGTTGGAGCCTGGGGAGAAGATGGATCATTGCAGAGAGCAGATGTTGGAGACTGGGGTGCAGAAGGCCTGTTACAGAGAGCAGATTTTGGAGACGGGGTTGCAGAAATCCTTTTACAGAGAGCAGATGTTGGAGACTGGGGTGCAGAAGGATTGTTACAAATAGCACAGTTTGGAGACTGTTGTTTAGAAGGATTGTTGCAGAGAACAGAAGTTTCAGATTGAGGCTTAGAAGAACTGTTACAGAGAGCAGAGGTTGGAAATTGGGGTGTAGAAGGACTGTTATAGTGAGAAGAGCTTGGAGACTTCCGGACAGAAGGACTGTTACAGAGCAGAGTTTGTATGGGGTGCAGGAAGACCTTTGCAGAAAGCAGATTTGGGACACTGGGGTGCAGAAGGATTGTTACAGAGAGCAGAGATTGGAGACTTGGGTGCAGAAGGACAATTACAGAGAGCAAATTATGGAGACTTGGGTGCATAAGAACTTTTGCAGAGAGCAGAGTTTGGAGACTGTGGTGCAGAAGGACTGTTACAGGAAGCAGAGGTTGGCAATTGGGGAGCAGATGGACTGTTACAAAGAGAAGAGGTTGGAGACTGCGATAAAAAAGGACTTTTATAGAGAGCAGAGTTTGGAGACTGGGTAGAAGAAGGATCGTTGCAGAGAGCAGATGTTGGAGACTGGGGTGCAGAAGGACTGTTACAGAGAGCACAGGTTGGAGACTGGGATGCAGAAAAAATGTTGCAGACAGCAGAGTTTGGAGACTTGGTTGCATAAGGACTTTTGCAGAGAGCAGAGTTTGGATACTGTGGTGCAGAAGGACTGATACAGAGATCAGAGGTTGGAGACTGGGGTGGAGAAGGATCGTTTCAGAGAGCAGAGGTTAAAAACTAAGGTGCAGAAGGATCATTACACAGAGCAGATTTTGGTTACTGGGGTGTAAAATGACTGATACAGAGAGCAGATGTTGGAGACTGGGGTGCAGAAGTACTTTAGCAGAGAGCAGAGTTTGGAGACTGGGGTGCAGAAGGACTGTTGCAGATAGCAGAGGTTGGAGACTGGGGTTCAGAAGGACTGTTGCAGAGAACAGAGAGTAGAGACTGGGGTGCAGAAGAATCGTTGCAGAGAGCAGAGGTTAGAGAGTGAGGTGCAGAAGGATTGTTACAGAGAGCAGAGGTTGGAGACTGGGGTTCAGAAGGACTGTTGCAGAGAGCAGAGGTTAGAACTGAGGTGAAGAAGGGTCGTTGAAGACAGAAGAGGTTGGAGACTTGGTTGCAGAAGGCCTGTTACAGAGAGCAGAGATTAGAGACTGGGGTTAAGAACGCCTGTTACAGAGAGCAGAGTTCGGAGCCTGGGGTGCAGAAGGACTGTTAACGATAGCACAATTTCGAGACTGGGTTGCAGAAAGAACTTACACAGAGCATTTTGTAGACTGAGGTTCAGAAGGACTGTTACTGAGAGCAAAGTTTGGAAACTCGGGTGCAGAAGGATTTTTTCAGAGAGCCGAGTTTTCAGACTGAGGTGCAGAAGGACTGTTTCAGAGAGCAGATGTTGGACCCTGGGGTAGAGAAGGACTGTTACAGAGAGCAAAGTTTGGAGACTGGGGTGCAGAACAATCGTGGCAGAGAGCACAGTTTGGATACTGGGGTGCAGAAGGCCTGTTACAGTGAGCAGAGTTTTAAGACTGGGGTGCAGAAGGCCTGTTACAGAGAGCTGAGTTTGGAGACTGGGTTGCAGAAGATTGTTACAGAGAGCAGCGTTTGGAGAATGGGTTGCAGAAGGATCTTACAGAGAGCAGAGTTTGGAGACTTAGGTGCAGAAGGACTTTTACAGAGAGTAGAGTTTGAAGACTGAGGAGCAGAAGGAACGTTGTAGAGAGCAGAGGTTGGAGACTGATGTCCAGTCCAATTGTTACAGAGATCAGATGGTGGAGACTGGAGTGCAAAAGGAGTGTTACACAGACTAGAGTTTGGAGATTGGGGGGCAGAAAAACTGTTATCGAGAGCAGAGGTTGGAGACTGGGGTGCAGAGGACTGTTGCAGAGTGCAGAGTTTGGAGACTAAGTTGCAGAAGAACTGTTACAGAGAGCAGAGATTGGAGAATGGGGTGCAAAAAGACTAATACAGAAAGTAGAGGTTGGAGACTGGGGTGTAGAAGGACCGTTACAGAGAGCAGAGTTTAGAGACTGCTGTACAGAAGAACTGTTACAGGGAGCAGAGGTTGGAGACTGGGGTTCTAAAGGATCATTGCAGAGAGCAGATGTTGTAGACTGGTGTGCAGAAGTATCTTACAGAGAGAATAGGTTGGAGACTGAGCTGCATAAGGACTGTTACAAAGACCAGTGGTTGAAGACTGGTGTGCAGAAGGATCGTTGCAGAGAGCAGAGGTTAGAGACTGAGGTGCGAAATGATCTTTGAGGATAGCAGAGGTTGGAGACTATGGTAAAAACGATACTTACAGAGAGCAGATGTTGGAGACTGGGGTGCAGAAGGACAGTTTCAGCGAGCACAGGTTGGAGACTGGGGTGCAGAACAAATGTTGCAGAAAGTAGAGGTTGGAGACTAGGTTGCAGAAGGACAGTTGAAGAGAGCAGAGGTTTTAGACTGAGGTGCAGAAAAACTGTTACAGAGAGCAGAGGTTGGAGACTGGGATACAGAAGAACTGATACAGAAAACAGACTTTGGAGAGTGTGGTGCAAAAGGATTGTTGCAGAGAATAGATTTTGGAGACTGGGGTGCAGAAGGACCGATGCAGAGATCTGAAGTTGGAGATTTAGATGCCTAAGATTGTTACAGAGAGCATAGGTTTGATACTGGGGTGCATAAGGACTGTTACAGAGATCAGAGGTTGGAGACTGAGTTCCAGAAGTATCTTACAGAAAGCAGAGGTTGTAGACTGAGGTGCAGAAGAACTGTTACAGAGAGCAGAGTTTAGAAAATGGAGTGCAGAAGTCGTTTTCCAGAGAGCAGAGGTTGGAGACTGGGGTGCAGAAGGACTGTTACAGATAACACAGTTCAGATACTGGGGTACAGAAGGATCGTTGAAGAGAGCAGAGGTTTCAGACTGAGGTTCAGATGGACTGTTACAGAGAGCATAAGTTGGAGTCTGAGGTTCAGAAGCACTATTATAGAAAGAAGAGTTTGGCAATTGGGGTGCAGATGGACCGTTATAGAGAGAAGAGTTTGGAGACTGCGGTATAGAAGGACTGTTACAGAAAGCATAGTTTGGAGACTGGGGTGCACAAGGACCATTGCAGAGAGAAGATGTTGGAGCCTGGGGAGAAGATGGATCATTGCAGAGAGCAGATGATGGAGACTGTTTTTCAGAAGGACTGTTACAGAGAGCAGAGGTTGGATACTGAGTTGCAGAAGGATCGTTACAGAGAGCAGAGGTTGGAGAGTGAGATGCAGAAGAACTTTTACAGAGAGCAGAGGTTGGAGACTGGGGTGCAGAAGGATTCTTACAGAGAGAAGAAAATAAAGACTGGGTTTCATAAGGAGTGTTACAGAGAGCAGAGTTTGGAGATTCTGGTTCAGAAGAACTGTTAAACAGAGCAGAGTTTTGAGACTGGGGTTCAGAAGGATTGTAACAGAGTTCAGAGGTTTGATTCGGGTGCAGCAGGACTGTAATAGAGAGTAGAGCTTGGATACTGAAGTGCAGAAAAACTGTTACAGAGAGCAGAGATTGGAGACTGCAGTGAGAAGACCTGTTACAGAGAGCATAGGTTGGAGACTGAGGTGCAGAAGGATCATTACAGAGAGCAGAGTTTGGATACTGAGGTGCAGAAGGACTGTTACAGAGAGCAGAGTTTGGAGATTGAGTTGCAGAAAGATTCTTACAGAGATCAGAGGTTAGAGACTGAGGTGCAAAAGGACTGTTAAAGAGAGCAGAGTTTGAAGACTGGGGTGCAGAAGTATCGTTGCAGAATGTAGAGGTTGGAGACTGAAGTGCAGAAGCACAGTTACAGAGAGCATAGTTTGGATACTGGGGTGCAGAAGAAATGTTGCAGAAAACATAGAATTGAGACTGGAGTGCAGAAGGACTGTTACAGAGAGTAGAGGTTGGAGACAGTGGGTGAAGAAGGACTGTTACAGAGAGCAGAGGTTGGAGACTGGGTTGCAGAACGACTGATAAACAAAGCAGAGTTTGGAGACTGGGGAGCAGAAGGACAGTTACAGAGAGCAGAGTTTGGAGACTTAGGTATAGAAGAACTGTTACAGAGAGCAGAGGTTGGAGACTGGGGTGCAGCAGGACTGTTGCAGAGAACAGAGGTTGGAGACTGGGGTGCAGAAGAACCGTTGCAGAGAGCAGAGTTTTGAGACTGAGGTGCAGAAGTTTTGTTACAGAGAGCAGAGGTTTGATGCTAGGGTGCAGAAGGACTGTTACAGAGAGCAGAGTTTGGAGACTGAGGTTGGAGAGTGAGGTGCAGAAGGACTTTTACAAAGAGCAGAGGTTGGAGACTGGGGTGCAGAAGGACTATTGAAGAGAGCAGAGATTGGGGACTGAGGTGCAGAAGTCATGTTACATAGAGCAGAGGTTTGGAGTGGGGTGCAGAAGGATCATTACAAAGAGCAGAGCTTGGTGACAGGCGTGCAGAAGGATCTTACAGAGAGCAGATGTAGGAGACTGAGGTGCAGAAGGACTGTTTCAGAGATCAGAGGTTGGAGACTGGGATGCAAAAAGGATCGTTGCAGAGAGCCGAGTTTGGAGTCATGCGTGCAGAAGTCCTGGTACAGAGAGAAGATGTTGGAGACTGGGTTGCAGAAGGACTGTTATAAAGAGCAGTGTTTAAAGACTTGGTTGCTGAAGGATCTTACATAGAGCAGAGGTTGCAGACTGACGTGTAGCTTGACTGTTACAGAGAGCAGTGGTTGAAAACTGGGTGCAAAAGAATCGTGCACAGAGCATAGGTTTCAGACTGAGGTGCAGAAAGACTGTTACAGAGAACAGAGGTTGGAGACTGAGGTGTAGAAGAAGTGTTACAGAGAGCAGAGCTTGGAGACTCAGGTGCAGAAAGAATATTACAAAAAGCCGAGTTTGGAAATTGGGTTGCAGAAGGACTGTTACAGAGAGCAGAGTTTGGAGACTGCGATATAGGAATGTTATCGAGAGCAGATGTTGGAGACTGGGGTGCAGAAGGACTCTTACATAGAGCACAGGTTGGAGACTGAGGTGCAGAAGGATAGATACAGAGAACAGAGTTTCGAGACTGGGGTTCAGACATACTGATACAGAAAGCAGAGGTTGGAGACTGGGGTGTAGAAGGACCGTTATGAAGAGCAGAGGTTGGAGACTGCAGTACAGAAGGACTGTTACAGAGAGCAGATCTCGGAGACTGGGGAGCAGAAGGACTGTTGCAGAGGACAGAGTTTGAAGACTGAGTTGGAGAAGGGATGTTACAGAGAGCAGATTTTGGAAACTGGAGTGCAGAAGGATCTTACAGAGAGCAGAGGTTGAGGACTGTGGTACAGAAGGACTGTTGCAGAGAGCAGACGTTGGAGACTGGGTTCCAGAAAGATCGTTGCAGAGAGCAGAGTTTGGAGACTGGGGTGAAAAATTGACGGTTACAGAGAGCAGAGTTTGGAGACTGGGGTGCGGAAGTACTGTTGCAGAGAGAAGATGTTGGAGACTAGGGTGGAGAAGAATCATTGCAGAGAGAAGAGTTTGGAGACTGTTGTGCAGAAGGACTGTTACAGAGTGCAGAGTTTAAATACTTGGTTGCAAAAGGATCTTACAAAGAGCAGATTTGGGAGACTGAGGTGCAGAAGGACTGTTAGGAGAGCAAAGGTAGAAGACTGGGGTGCAGAAGGACTGTTTCAGAGAGCAGAAATTGGATGCAGGTTTGCAGAAGCATATTAAAGAGAGGAGAATTAAAAGACTGAGGTGCAGAAGGATTGTTGTAGAGATCAGAGGTATGAGAGTGGTGTGAAGTTGGATCATTGCAGAGAGCTGATGTTGGAGACTTGGTTGCAGAACGATGGTTGCAGAGAGCAGATTTTGGAGACTGGGGTCCAGAAGGCCTGCTACAGAGAGAATAGTTTGGAGACTGAGGTGCAGGTGGACTGTTACAGAGAGCAGTGTTTGGAGACTGGCATGCAGAAGGACTGTTACAGAGAGCAGAGTTTGGAGACTGAGGTTCACAAGGATTGTTACAAAAAGCAGAGGTTGGAAATTGGGGTGAAGAAGGACCGTTACAAAGACAAGAGTTTGTAGACTGTGGTATAGAAAAACTGTTACAGAGAGAAGAGGTTGGAAACAGGGGTGCAGAAGGAATGTTACAGAGAGCACAGTTTGGAGACTGAGGTGCAAAGAAGTGTTACAGAAAGCAGAGGTTGGAAATTGGGATGCAGAAGGAATGTTACAGAGAGCACAGGTTGAAGACTGAGGTGCAGAAGGATAGATACAGAGAGCAGAGGTTTGAGACTGAGGTTCAGAAGGACTGATACAGAAAGCAGACTTTTGAGACTGGGGTGCTAAAGGACCCTACAAAGAGTAGAGGTTGGAGACTGGGGAGGAGAAGGACTGTTGCAGAGGACAGAGTTTGGAGACTGGGGTGCCGCAGGACACTTGCAGAAAGTAGAGGTTAAAGACTGGGGTGGAAAAGAAATGTTACAGAGAGCAGAATTTTGAAACTGGATTGCAGAAGGATCGTACAGAGTGCAGAGTTTGGAGACTGTTGTGCAGAAGGATTGTTACAGAGAGCAGAGGTTGGAGACTGGGGTCCAGAAGGATCATTGCAGAGAGCAGATTTTGGAGACTGGGGTGCAGAAGGACTGTTGCAGAGAGCAGAGGTTTGAGACTCGGTTGCAGAAGGACTGTTGTAGAGAGCAGCGTTTTGATACTGGAGTGCAGGCAGAGGTTTGAGACTCGGTTGCAGAAGGACTGTTGTAGAGAGCAGCGTTTTGAGACTGGAGTGCAGAAGGACTGTTGCAGAGAGCAGAGTTTGGAGTCTGATGTGCAAAAAGAATCTTAAAGAGAGCAGAGTTTGGAGACTAGGGTGCAGAAGGACTGTTAGAGAGAGCAGAGGTTGGAGACTGTGGTGATGAAGGGCTGTTACAGAGAGCAGAGTTTGGAGACTGGGTTGCAGAAGGATCTTACAGAGAGCACATGTTCGAGACTGACGTGCAGAAGGACTGTTGCAGAGAGCAGAGGTTGGAGACTGGGGTGCAAAAGGACTGTTACACAGAGCAGAGGTTGAAGAATGGGTTGTAGAAGGACTGTTGCAGAGAGGAGAGGTTGGAGACTTGGGTGCAGACAGACTGTTGCAGAGAGCAGAATTTGGAGACTGAGGTGTAGAAGGACTATTACAGAGAGCAGAGTTTGGAGACTAGGGTGCAGAAGGACTGTTGCAGAAAGCAGATGTATTAGACTGTGGTTCAAAAGAAGTGTAGAAGAGAGCAGAGTTTAGAGAATGGGATGCAGAAGTTAGATTGCAGAGAGCAGAGGTTGGAGAAAGAGGTGCAGAAGGACTATTACAGAGATCAGAGTTTGGAAACAGTGGTGAAGAAGGACTGATACAGAAAGCAGAGCTTTGAGATTGTGTTGCAGAAGGACCATTACAGAAAGAAGAGGTTGAAGACTGCGGTACAGAAGGACTGTTACAGAGAGCAGAGGTTGGAGAATGGGGAGCAGAAGAACTGTTGCAGAGAACAGAGTTTGGAGACTGGGTTGCAGCAGGACCGGAGGAGAATCCAGAGGTTGGAGACTGTGATGGAAAAGAAATGTTACAGAGAGCAGAGTCTGAAAACTGGGATGCAGAAGGATCTTACAGATAGCAGAGATTGTAGACCGAGGTACAGCAAGATTGTTACAGAGAGCAGAAGTTGGAGACTGGGGTGCAGAAGGATCGTTGAAGACAGCAGAGTTTCCAGGCTGAGGCGCAGAAGGACTGTTGCTGAGAGCAGATGTTGGAGACTTGGTGCAGAAGAACTGTTGCAGAGAACACATTCTGGAGACTGGGATGCAGAAGGATTATTGCAGAGAGCAGAGGTTGGACACTGGGGTGCAGAAGGACTGTTACACAGAGCAGAGGTTGGAGACTGGGGTGCAGAAGGACTTTTTCAGAGAGCAGAGTTTTAAGACTGAGGTGGAGAAGGACTGTTACAGAGAAAGCGGTTGGAGACTGGAATACAGAAGGATTTTTGCAGAGAGCAGAGGTTTAAGACTGAGGTACAGAAAGATCGTTGTACAGAACAGAGGTGGAGACTTGGCTGTAGAAGGAATGTTACACAGAGCACACATTGCAGACTGGGGTGCAGAAGGAATGTTGCAGACAGCAGCGGTTGGAGACTGTGGTGCATAAGGACTGTTGCAGAGAGCAGAGTTAAACACAAGGTGCAGAAGGACTGATACAGAAAGCAGAGGTTGGAGACTGGTGTGCAGAAGGACTGTTACAAAGAGCAGAGGTTGGAAAATGCGGTACCAGAAGGACTGTTACAGAGAGCAGAGGTTGGCAACTGGGGTGCAGAAAGAGTGTTGCAAAGAACAGAGGTTGGAGACTGAGGTGCAGAAGAACTTTTACAGAGAGCAGAGTTTTTAGACAATGTTGCCGAATGATCTTACAGAGAGCAGAGTTTGTAGACCGAGGTGCAGCAGGACTGTTAAAGAGAGCAGAGGTTGGAGACTGGGGTTAATAAGGCCTGTTATGGGGAGCAGAGTTTGGAGAAGGTCTCCAGACGGACTTTTACTGATGGCAGAGTTTGGAGACTTGGTTGCAGAAGGATTTTCCAGAGAGCAAATGTTGGAGACTGAGGTGCAGAAGGATCGTTTCAGTCAGTACAGTTCCCAGACTGAGATGCAGAAGGACTCTTACACAGAGAAAAGGTTGAAGACTGAGGTGAAGAAGGACAGTTACAGAGAGCAGATGTGGGAGACAGGGGTGCAGGACTGATACAGAGCAGAAGTTGGAGACTGAGGTACAGAAGGACTGTTACAGAGAGCAGAGGTTGGAGACTCGGGTGCAGAAGGATAATTGCAGAGACCAGAGTTTTCAGACTGAGGTACAGAAGAACTGTTGCAGAGAGCAGATGTTGGAGATTGGAGTGCACAAGGACTGTTGCAGCGAGCAGAGATTGGATACTGGAGTGCAGAGGGATCGTTCCAGAGAGCAGAGGTTGAAAAGCGGGGTGCAGAAGGACTGTTACAGAGAGAAGAGATTGGAGACTGGGGTGCAGAAGGACTGTTGCAGAGCAGATTATGGAGACTAGGGTGTAGAAGTACTGTTCCAGAGAGCAGAGGTTGGAGACTGGGGTGCAGAAAGACTGTTGCAGAGATCAGAGGATGGAGACTGGGTTGGAGACGGACTGTTGCAGAGAGCAGATGTTGGAGACTGGGGTGCATATGGAGTATTGCAGACAGCAGAGGTTGCAAACTGAAGTGCAGAAGGACTGATACAGACAGCAGAGTTTCGAGAATGTGGTGCAGAAGGAATGATACAGAAAGCAGACGTTGGAGAATGTGGTTCAGAAGGACCCTTAAAGAGAACAGAGGTTGGAGACTGCGCTACAGAAGGACTGTTACAGAGAGCAGAGGTTTTAGACTGGGGTGCAGAATAATTGTTGTAGAGATCAGAGTTTAGAGACTTCGGTGCAGAAGGAGCATTACAGAAAACAGAGGTTGAAGACTGGGTTTCTGAAGGATCTTACAGGGAGCAGAGTTTGCACACTGAGGTGCAGAACGACTGCTGCAGAGAGCAGAGGTTGGAGATTGTGACGGAGAAGGACTTTTGCAGAGAACAGAGGTTGGAGTTTGAGGTGCAGAAGGACTGTTACAGAGAGCAGAGGTCGGAGACTGGGTGCAGAATGACTGATATATAACGCAGAGTTTGGAGACTCGGGTGCGTAAGGACCGTTACAGAGAGCAGAGGTTGGAGACAGGTGTGCAAAATTTACTTACAGAGAGCATAGGTTGTAGACTGGGGTCCAGAAGGACTGTTGCAGAGCAGATCATAAAGACAAGGGTGTAGAAGGACTGTTACAGAGAGCAGAGGTTGTAGACTGGGGTGCAGAAGCATCATGCAGAGAGCAGAGTTTTGAGACTGAGGTGCAGAAGAACTGTTTCAGAGAAAAGAGATTGGATACTGGGGTGCAGAAGGACTGATACAGAGGGCAGAGTTGGGAGACTGGTGTGCAGAAGCATCTTACAGCGAGCGAAGTATGGATACTGAGGTGCAGAAAGACTTTTGCAGAAAACAGAGGTTGTAGACTGGGGTGCAGAAGGACTGTTAAAGAGAGTAGAGTTTGGAGACTTGGGTGCAGAAGGCCTGTTACAGAGAGAAGAGGTTGGAGACTGGAGTGCAGAAGGCCTCTGACAGAGAGCAGAGATTGGAGACTGAGGTGTAGAAGGACAGTTGCAGAGAACAGAAGTTGGAGACTGGGGTGCATAAGGACCATTGCTGAGAGAAGAGGTTTGAGACTGATTTGCAGAAGGACATTTACAGAGAGCACAGGTAGGAGACTGGGGTGCAAAATGAATGTTGCAGAGAGAAGAGGTTAGAGACTGGGGTGCAGGAGGACTGTTAAAGAAAGCAGAGGTTAGAGACTGAGGTGCAGAAAGACTGTTAAAGAGAGCAGAGGTTGGAGAGTGGGTTCAGAAAGACTTATTGAGAAAGCAGATGTTGGAGACTGGGGTGGAGAAGGACGGATAACGAGAGCAGAGGTTGGAGACTCCGGTACAGAAGGACTGCAACAGAGTGCAGAGGTTGGAGAATGGGGTGCAGAAGGACTGTTGCAGAGAATAGAGTTTGGAGACTGGGGTGCAGAAGCACCTTTGCAGAGAGCAGAGGTTGGAGACTGAGGTGCAGAATTATTGTTACAGAGAGCAGAGTTTGGAGACTGGGGTGCAGAAAGACTGTTTCAGTGAGCAGTTTGCAGACTGGGTTTCAGAAGGGTCTCACAGAAAGTAGAGGTTTGAGACTGATGTACAGAAGGACTGTTACTGCGACCAGAGTTTGGAGACTGGGGTGCAGAAGGTTTCTTGCAGAAAGCAGACTTTTCAGACAGAGGTACAGAAGAACTGTTGCAGAGAGCAGATGTTGGAGACTGGGTGAACAAGGACTGTTGCAGCGAGCACAGGTTGGAGACAGGGTGCAGAAGGATCATTGCAGAGAGCCGAGGTTGGAGACTGCGGTGCAGAAGGAACGATAAAGACAGTAGAGGTTAGAGACTGGGGTGCAGAAAGTCTGTTACAGAGAGCAGAGATTGGAGACTGGTTGCAGAAGGATCTTACAGAGATCAGAGTTTGAAGACTGAGGTGCAGAAGCACCGTTGCAGAGAGTAGAGTTTGGAGACCTAGGTGCAGAAGGACCATTGCAGAGAGCAGAGCTTGGAGACTGAGGTGCAGAATGATTGATAAAGAGAGCAGAGGTTGGAGACTGGGGTGCAGAAAGACTGTTGCAGAGAGCAGAGGTTTTAGACTGGGGTGTAGAAGGACTGTTGCAGAGAGTAGAGGTTGGAGATTGTTGTGAAGAAGGACTGTAGCAGAGAGCAGAGGTTGGAGACTAAGGTGCAGAAGGACAGTTACACAGAACAAAGGTTGGAGACTCGGGTGCAGAAGGACTAAAACAGAAAGCAGAACTTGGAGACTCGTGTGCAGAAGGACCCTTTCAGAGAGCAGTGGTTGGAGACTGCAGTACAGAAGGACTATTAAAAAGAGCAGAGGTTGGAGACTGGGGTGGAGAAGAACTGTTTAGAGAGCAGATGTTGGAGACTGGTGTGCAAAAGGACTGTTGCAGAGAGCAGAGGATGGAGACTGGGGTTCAAGAGGACTGTTTCAGAATGCAGAAGTTGTAGACTGAGTTTCAGAAGGAATGATACAGAGGGCATAGTTTGGAGACTTTGGATCAAAACGACTAATAAAGAAAGCAGAGGTTGGATACTGCAGTACATAAGGAAACTTACGGAGAAAAGAGTTTTGAGACCACGGTACAGAAGGACTGTTACAGAGAGCATTGGTTGGAGACTGGGGTGCAGAAGGATTATTGGGGTGAGCAGAGTATGGAGACTGGGTTTTAGAAGGACTGTTGCAGAGAGCAGAGTTTGTAGACTGGGTTGTAGAAGGACTGCAGAGAGCAGACTTTGGAGACTGGGGTGCAGAAGGACTGTTGCATAAAGCAGAGGTTGGAGACACGTGTGTAGAATTATCTTACAGAGAGCATAGGCTTGAGATTGGGGTGCAGAAGGACTGTTGTATAGCAGATTATGGAGACTAAGGTGTAGATGGACTGTATCCGAGAGCAGAGGTTGTAGTCTGGGGTGCAGAAGCATCATATATAGAGCAGAGTTTGGAGACTGAGGTGAAGAAGAACTGTTGCAGAGAGCAGAGATTGGAGACTGGGGTGCAGAAGGACTGATACAGAGTGCAGAGTTTGGAGAATGGGGTGCAGAAGCATCATACAGCGAGTGAAGTATGTAAACTTGGTGCAGAAAAATTGTTGCAGAGAGCAGAGGTTGGAGACTGGGGTGCAGAAGGACTGTGAAAGAGAGCAGAGTTTGGAGACTTGGGTGCAGAAGGCCTGTTACAGAGAGCAGAGGTTTGAGACTGAAGTACAGAAGGACTGTTACAGAGAGCAGATGTTGTAGACTGTGGTACAGAAAGACTGTTGCAGAGAACAGCAGTTGGAGACTGGGGTGCATAAGGACCGTTGCTGAGAGAAGAGGTTGGAGACTAATGTGCAGAAGGATTGTTACAGAGAGCAAAAGTTGGAGATTGAGGTGCAGAAAAACTGTTACAGAGAGTAGAGTTTGGAGACTTGGGTGCAGAAGGACTGATACAGAGAGCAGAGGTTTTAGACTTGGGTACAAAAGAAATGTTGCAGAGTGCAGAGTTTTAAACTGGCGTGCAGAAAGACTGTTGCAGAGAGCAGAGGTTGGAGACGGGGTGCAGAAAGACTGTTACAGAGAGCAGAGGTTGAAGCCTGTGGTGCAGAAGGACTGATAAAGAAAGCAGAGTTTGGAGACGGGGGTGAAGAAAGACCATTACAGAGATCAGAGGTTGGATACATGTGTGCAGAAGTATCTTACAGGGAGCAGAGGTTTGAGACTGGTTTTGTAGAAGGAGTGTTGCAGAGAGCATAGGTTGGAGACTGGAGTGCAGAAGGACTGTTGCAGAGAGCAGAGGTTAAAGACTGTGGTGCAGAAGTACTGTTACAGAGAGCAGAGTTTGGACACTGGGGTGAAGAAGGATCGTTGCAGAGAGCAGAGATTGGAGACTCGTGTGCAGAAGGACTGTTATAGAGAGCAGAGGATAGAGACTGAGGTGCAGAAGGACTGTTACAGAGAGCAGATTTTGGAGACTGGGGTGCAGGACTAATACAGAAAGCAGATGTTGGATACTGGGGTGAAGAATTATTGTTGCAGACAGAAGAGTTTGGAGACTGGGTATTAGAAGGACTGTTGCAGAGAGCAGAATTTGGAGACTTAGGTGCAGAAGGACTGTTACAGGGAGCTGAGGTTGAAGACTGGCGTGCAGAAGGACTGTTGCAGAGAGCAGAGGTTGGAGATTTGTGTGCAGAAGGACTGTTCCAGAGAGGAGATTTTGGAGACTGGGGTGCAGAAAGCCTGTTACAGAGAGCAGAGTTTGGAGAAGGAGTGCAGAAGGACTGTTACAGAGAGCAGATTTTGGAGATTGGTGTGCAAAAGTATCTTCCAGAGAGTAGAGGTTGGATACTGAGATGCATAAAGACTGTTACAGAGAGTAGAGGTTGTATACTGATTTGCAGATGGAGAATTGCAGAGAGAAGAGATTGAAGACTGAGGTGCAGAAGGACTGTTACAGAGAGCAGAGTTAGGACACTGAGGTGCAGAAGGACTGATACAGAAAGTAGAGTTTAGAGACTGGGGTGCAGAGGAACCATTCCAGAGAGCAGAGATTGGGGACTGCGGTGCAGAAGAACTGTTACAGAGAGCAGATGTTGGAGACTAGGGTGCAGAAGGACTGTTGTGGAGAGCAGACGTAGGAGACTGGGGTGCAGAAGGATTGTTGCAGAGAGGAGAGGTTGGAGACTGAGGTGCAGAAAAACTGTTACAGAGAGCAGAGGTTGTAGACTGGGGTGCAGAAGGACTGTTGCAGAGAACGGAGGTTGGCGACTGAGGTGCACAAGGATCGTTGAAGATAGCAGAGGTTGGAGACTGTGGTGCAAAAGGATCTTACAGAGAGCAGAGGTTGGAGACTGAAGTGCAGAAGGACTGTTGTAGAGAGCAGACGTAGGAGACTGGGGTGCAAACGGATTGTTGCAGAGAGCAGATTTTGGAGACTGGGGTCCACGACTGGTAAGAAAGCAGAGGTTGGAGACTGCGGTGCCGAAGGAACGTTACAGAGAGCTGAGATTGGAGAATAGGGTGCAAAAAGACTTTTACAAAGAGCAGAGATTGGAGACTGGTGAGCGGAAGAACTGTTACTGAGAGTAGAGTTTGGACACTGGGGTAAAGAAGCATATTACAGCGAGCAGAGGTTGGAGAGTGGTGTGAAGAAGGACCTTTGCAGAGAGCAGAATTTGGAGACTGGGGTGCAGAAGGATTGTTACAGAGAACAGAGTTTGGATATTGAGGTGCAGAAGGACTGTTGCATAGAGCAGATGTTAGAGATTTGGGTGCAGAAGGACTATTGCAGAGAGCAGAAGTTGGAGTCTTAGGTGCAGAAGGACTGTTAAGAGAGCAGAGGATTGTGACAGGGGTGCAAACGGAATGATAAAGAAAGGAGAGTTTGGAGACTGCGGTACAGGAGGACCATTACAGAGAGAAGAGGTTGGAGTCTGCAGTACAGAAGGACTGTTACAGAGAGCAGAGGTTGGAGACTGGGGTGCAGAAGGACTGTTGCAGAGATTAGATGACAACTACTGGGGTTCAGTAGGACTGTAGCAGAGAGCAGACGTTGGAGACTGTGGTGCAGAAGGACTGATACAGAAAGCAGTGTTTGGAGCCTGGGTTGCAGAAGGACCGTTACACAGAGCAGAGTTTGGAGACTGCGGTACAGAAAAACTGTTACAGAGAGCAGAGTTCGGAGACGGGGTTGCAGTAGGATCTTACAGAGAGCAGAGGTTGGAGACTCGGGTGCAGAAAGACTGTTGCAGAGAACAGTCGTTGGGGACTAGGGTGCAGAAGAATCCTTCCAGAGAGCAGAGGTTGGCAAGTGGGTTGTAGAAGGACTGTTGCAGAGAGCAGAGGTTGGAGACTTAGGTGCAGAAGTGCTGCTACAGGGAGCAGAGTTTGGAGACTGGGATGCAGAAAGACTGTTGCAGTAAGCAGAGTTTGGAGACTGGGTTGGAGAAAAAAATGTTACAGAGAGCAGAGTTTGTAAACTGGGGTGCAAAAAGACCGTTACAGAGAGCAGAGTTTCGAGACTGCAGTACAGAAGGACTGTTACACAGAGCAGATGTTGAAGACTGGTGCAGAAGGACTGTTGCAGAGCAGATGTTGGATACTGGGGTGCAGAAGGACTGTTGCAGAGAGCAGAGGTTGGAGACTGTGGTGCAGAAGGTCTGATACAGAAAGCAGATGTTGAAGACTGGGGTGCAGAAGGACCATTACAGAGAGCAGAGGTTAGAGACTGCGGTACAGAAAAACTGTTGTAGAGAACAAGGTTGGAGACTGGGGTGCATAGCGACCATTGCAGAGGGCAGACGTTGGAGACTGCGGTGCAGAGTGTGGAAACTGGGGTGCAGAAGAATCTTAAAGAGAGGAATGTTTGGAGACTTGGGTGCAGAACGATTGTTGAAGAGAGAAGACGTTGGAGACTGGGGTGCAGTAGGATCGTTGCAGAGAGTAGATTATGGAGACTGGTGTATAGAAGGACTGTTGTAGAGAGCAGAGTTTGGAGACAGGGGTGAAAAAGGACTGTTGCAGAGAGCAGTTGTTGAAGCCTGAGGTGTAGAAAACTTTTACAGAGATCAGTGTTTAGAGACTAAGTTGCAGAAGGACTGTCGCAGAGAGGAGAGGTTGGAGACTGGGTACAGAAGGACTGTGCAGAGTGCAGTGTTTGGAGACTGGGGTGCAGAAAGACTGTTACCGAGAATAGAGGTTTGAGACTGCTGTACAGAAGAACTGTTAAAGAGAGCTGTTAAAGAGAGGTTTGTGACTGTGGTGCTGAAGGACTGTTGCAGAGAGCAGAGGTTAGAGACTGGGGTGCAGAAGGACTATTGCACAGAGCAGAGGTTGCAGACTGAGGTGCAGAAGGATTGGTACAGAGAGAAGAGGTTGGAGACTAGGTGTAGAATGACTGTTACAGAGTACAGAGTTTGAAAACTGTGGTTCAGAAGGATCGTGGCAGAAGTAGAGGTTGGAGACTGAGGTGCAGAAGGACTGTTACAGAGATAAGAGTTTAGAGACTGGGGTGCAGAAGGACTGAAACAGAAAGCAGAGGTTTGTGACTGTGGTGCAGAAGGACTGTTACAGAGAGCAGAGGTTGGAGACTGCGGTGCAGAATAACTGTTGTAGAGAACAGAGGTTAGATGCTTGGTTGCAGAAGGACCATTGCAGAAAGCAGAGTTTGGAGCCTGGGTTTCAGAAGGACCTTACAGAGAGCAGAGTTTGGACACTGAGTTGCAGAAGTGCTGTTGCAGAGAGCAGAAATTGTAGTCTGAGTTGCAGAAGGACTGTTACAGAAAGCAGAGTTTAGAGACCAGGGTGCAGAAGGACTGATACAGAAAGCAGAGTTTGGAGACTGGGGTCCAGAAGAATCATTACAGAGAGAAGAAGTTGGAGACTGTAGTACAGAAGGAGTATAACAGAGAGCGGAGGTTGGAGACTGGGGTGCTGAAGGACTGTTGCAGAGAGTAGACGTTGGAAACTGAGGTGCAGAAGGACTATTACAAAGAACAGAGGTTGGCGACCTGAGTGCAGAAGGACTGATAGAGAAACCAGATGTTGGAGTGTGGGTTGCAGAAGGACCGTAAAAGAGAGAAGAGTTTGGAAACTGCAGTACAGAAGGACTGTTACAGAGAGCAGATGATGGAGACTGGGGGTGGAGAAGGACTGTTGCAGAGAGCAGATGTTGGAGACTGGTGTTCAGAATAACTGTTGCAGAGAGCAGAAGTTTAAAACTGGTGTGAAGAAGTACTGTTGTAGAGAGCAGAGGTTGAAGAGTGAGGTGCAGAAGGACTGTTACAGAGAGCAGAGTTCGTAGACTGTGGTGCAGAAGGACTGATACAGAAAGCAGAGGTTGGAGACTGGGTGCAGAAGGACCCTTAAAGAGAACAGAGGTTGAAGACTGCGGTACAGGAAAACTGTTGTAGAGAACAAGTTTGGAGACTGGGGTGCAGAGGGACCATTGCAGAGGGTAGACGTTGGAGACTGGAGTGCAGAAAGAATGTTACAGAGAGCAGAGTTTGGAAACTTGGGTGCAGAAGGATCGTTGAAGAGAGTAGATTATGGAGACTGTGGTATAGAAGGAGTGTTCTATAGAACAGAGGTGGGAGACTGGGATGCAGAAGGACTGTTGCAGGAGAGCAGTTGTTGAAGACTGAGGTGCAGAAAAACTGTTACAGAGAGCAGTGTTTGGAGACGGAGGCTCAGAAAGACTTTCGAAGAGGGCACAGGTTGGACACTGGGAGCAGAAGGACTGTGCAGAGTGCAGTGTTTCCAGACTGGGGTGCAGAAGGACCTTTTGCAGAGGTTTGAGACTGTGGGGAAAGACTGTTACAGAGAGCAGAGGTTGAAGCCTGGGGTGCAGAACTACGGATACAGAAAGCAGAGTTTGGAGACTGGGGTGCAGAAGGTTTGTAACAGAGAATAGAGGTTGGAGACTGTGGTACAGACGTATTGTTGCAGAGAGCTGAGGTTGGAGACTGGGGTGCAATAGGACTGATGCAGAGAGCAGAGGTTGGAGAATGGGGTGCAGAAAGATCATTGCAGAGAGAAGAGGTTAGAGACTGGGGTGCAGAAAACTTGTTACACAGAGAAGAGCTTGAAGACTGGGCAGCAGAAGGCCTGTAACATAGAGCAGCGTATGGAGACTGGGTGGCATAAGGATCTTACAAAGAGCAGAGGTTGGTGACTGAGGTGCTGAAGGACTGTCAGAGAGCGCAGAGGTTGTAGACTTTGGTCCACATGGATCGTTGCAGAGAGCTGAGATTTAAGAATGAGGTTTAGAAAAACTGTTGCAGAGAGCAGATGTTTGGAGACTGGGGTGCAGAAGAACTGTTGCAGAGAGCAAAGTTTGGAGTTGGGTGTAAAAGGATCATTGCAGAAACCAGAGGGTGGAGACTGTGGTTGCCGAAGAACTGTTACAGAGAGCAGATTTTGGAGACTGGGGTGCAGAAAGACCTTTGCAAAGAGAAGAGGTTGGAGTCTTAGGTGCAGAAGGACTGTTGCAGAGTGTTGAGTTTAAAGACTTGGGTTTAGAAGGACTTTTGCAGAGACCAGAGGTTGGAGATTGCGGTGCCAAAGGACTGTTGCAGAGAGCAGACGTTGAAGACTGAGGTGCAGAAGGACTGTTACAGAGAGCAGAGGTTGGAGACTTGAGTGCAGAACGACTGGTAGAGAAAGCAGAGGTTGGAGAGTGGGGTGTAGAAAAACCATTACAGAGAGAAGAGTTTGGAAACTGCAGTACAGAAGGACTGTTATAGAGAGCAGAGGTTGAAGACTGGGTTGCAGAAGTCCTGTTACAAAGAGCAGAGTTTGTTGACTGTTGTGCAGAAGGACTGTTACAGAGTGCAGAATTTAAAGACTGGGTTGTAGAAGGATCTTACAGTGAGCAGAGTTGGGAGATTGAGGTGCAGAAGGACTGTTACAGAGAGCAGAATTAGGAGACTGGAGTGCAGAAGGGTAGTTTAAGGGAGCAGAGTTTTCAGACTGAGGTTCAGAAGAACTGTTGCAGAGAGCAGGTGTTCGAGACTGGGGTGCAGAAGGACTGTTGCAGAGAGGAGAGTTTGGAGACTGGGGTGCAGAATGACTTTTATAGAGAGCAGAGTTTGGAGACTGGGTTGATGAAGGATCTTACAGAGAGCAGAGGTTGGAGACTGAGGGGCAGGTTGGACTCTTACAGAGAGTAGTGGTTTGAGACTGGGGTGCAGAAGGAGCGTGCAGAGAGCACAGGTTTCAGACGGAGGTAAAGAAGGACGGTTACAAAGAGCAGACGTTGGAAACTGAGGTGTAAAAGGACTGTTACACATAGGTTAGTTTGGAGACTCAGGTGCAGAAGGACTGTTACAGGAAGCAGAGTTTGGAAATTGGGGTGCAGAAGACTGTTACAGAGAACAGAGGTTGGAGACTGAGGTATAGGAACTGTTACCGAGAGCAGAGGTTGGATACTGGGGTGCAGAAGGATTCTTACATAGAGCACAGGTTGGAGACTGAGGTGCACACGGTTAGATACAGAGAACAGAGGTTAGAGACTGGGGTTCAGACAGACTGATACAGAAATCAGAGGTTGGAGACTGGGGTGTAGATGGACCCTTACAAAGAGCACAGGTTAACGACTGCGGTACAGAAGGACTGTTACAGAGAGCAGATCTTGAAGTCTGGGGAGCAGAAGTACTGTTTCAGAGGACAGAGGTTGGAGACTTGGGTGGAGAAATAATGTTACGAAGAGCAGAGTCTGGAAACCGGAGTGCAGAAGGATATTACAGAGAGCAGAGGTTGGGGACTGTGGTGCAGAAGGACTGTTGAAGAGAGCAGACGTTGGAGACTGGGGTCCAGAAATATTGTTGCAGAGAGCAGTGTTTGGAGACTGGGGTGGAGAAGTACTGTTGCAGAGAGCAGATATTGGAGACTTGGGTTAAGCAGGACTGTTACAGAGAGCAGAGTTTGATGAGTGGGGTGAAGAAGGACATTTACAGAGAGCAGAGGTTGGAGACTGGGGTTCAGATGGATCTTACAGAAAGCAGAGTTCGGAGACTGGGGTGCAAAGGACTGTTGCAGAGAGAAGATGTTGGAGTCTGGGGTGGAGAAGAATCGTTGAAGAGAGAAGTGGTTGGAGACTGGAGTGCAGAAGTTCTGTTACAGACAGTATAGTTTAAAGACTGTTGTGCAGAATTACTGTTCCAGAGTGCAGAGTTTAAAGAGTGGGTTTCAGAAGGGTCTTACAGAGAGCAGAGTTTGGAGACTGAGGTGTAGAAGGACTGTTACAGAGAGCAGAGGTTGAAGACTGGGGTGCAGAAGAGTCGTTGCAGAGAGCAGAGTTTTCAGACTGAGGTGCACAAGTGTTGCAGAGAGCAGATGTTGGAGACTGGGTTGCAGAAGGACTGTTGCAGAGTGCAGATGTTGGTAACTAGGGTTTAGAAGGACTGTTTTAGAGAGCATAGGATTGAGACTGTGGTGCAGAGGACTGTTGCATAGAGCAGAGTTTGGAGACTGAGATGTGGAAGGCCTGTAACAGAGAGCAGAGTTTGGAGACTAAAATTCAGAAGGACTGTTAAAGAGAGCAGAGGTTGGATACAGGGGTGCAGAAGGATCTTACAGAAAGCAGAATTTGGAGACTGAGGTGCAGAAGCACTGTTGCAGAGATCAGAGGTTAGAGACTGGGGTGCACTAGGATCATTGCAGAGAGCAAGGTTGGAGACTGGGGTGCAGAAGAATCGTTTGCAGAGAGAAAATTTTGGAGACTGGCGTGCCGAGGCCTGCTACAGAGAGTAGAGTTTGGAGACTGGCCTGGAGAAGGCCTGTTACAGAGAGGAGGGGTTGGAGACTGAGGTGCAGAAGTCTTGTTACATAGAGTAGATGTTGGAGACTTGGGTGCAGAAGGATTGTTCAGAGAGCAGAGGTTTCAGGCTGAGGTGCAGAAGGACTGTTGTAAAGATCAGAGGTTGGAGACTGGGGTGCAGTAGGACCATTAAAGAGAGCAGAGGTTTGAGCCTGGGGTGCAGAAGGATCATTGCAGAGAGCAGAGTTTGGAGACTTGCATGCAGAAGGCCTGTTACAGAGAGAAGAGTTTGGAGACTGGGGTGCAGAAGCACTGTTATAGAGAGCAGTGTTTGGAGACTGGGTTGCTGAAGGATCTTACAGAGAGCAGAGGTTCGAGACTGAGGTGCAGTTGGACTGTTACAGAGAGCAGTGGTTTTTAGACTGGGGTGCAGAAGGATCGTGCAGAGAGCAGAGGTTTCAGACTGAGGTGCAGAAGGACTGTTACAGAGAGCAGAGGTTGGAGACTGAGGTGTAGAAGGACTTTTACAAAGAGGACAGTTTGGAGACTAAGGTGCAGAAGAACTGTTACAGGAAGCATAGTTTGGAAACTGGGGTGCAGAAGGACCGTTACAGAAAGCAGAGATTAAAGACTGCAGTATAGGATAGTTACCGAGAGCAGAGGTTGAAGACTGGGGTGCAGAAAGACTCTTACATAGAACAAAGGATGGAGACTGAGGTGCAGAAAGATAGATACAGAGAACAGAGGTTGGAGACTGGGGGTCAGACAGACTGTTACAGAAAGCAGAGGTTGGAGACTGGGATTTAGAAGGACCATTACAAAGAGCAGAGGTTGGAGACTGTGGTACAGAAGGACTGTTACAGAGAGCAGATTTCAGAGTCTTGGGAGAAGAGGACTGTTTCTGTGGACAGTGGTTGTAAACTGTGTTCGAGAAGGAATGTTACAGAGAGCAGAGTTTTGAAACTGGAGTGTGGAAGGATCTTACAGAGAGCAGAGGTTGGAGACTCTGGTGCATAAGGACTGTTACAGAGTGCAGACGTTGGAGACTGGGGTCCAGAAGGATCCTTGCAGAGAGCTGAGTTCGGAGACTGGCGTTCAGAAGGATTTTTGAAGAGAGCAGATGTTGGATAGGGGATGCAAAAAGACTGTTGCCGAGAGCAGATTTTAGAAAGTGGGGTGCAGAAAGTCTGTGACACAGAGCAGAGGTTGGATAGTGAGGTGCAGTAGGACTGTTACAGAGAGCAGAAGTTGGATACGCTTTGCAGAAGTACCCTTACAGAGAGCAGAAGTGGGAGACTGGGGTTCAGATAGATTTAACAGAGAGCAGAGTTTGGAGACTGGGGTTCTTAAGGACTGTTACAGAGTGCAGAGTTAAAAGACTGGGTTGCACAAGTATCTTACAATGAGCAGAGTTGGGAGACTGTGGTGCAGTAGGACAGTTACAGAGAGCATAGGTAGAAGACTGGGGTGCAGAAGGGTCGTTGCAGAGAGCAGAGTTTTCAGTCTGAGGTGCAGAAGAACTGCTGCAGAGAGCTGATGTTGGAGACTGGGGTGCAGAAGGACTGTTGCAGAAAGCAGATGTTGGTAACTAGGGTGCAGAAGGACTGTTGTAGAAAGAAGAGTTTGGAGACTAGGGTGCAGAAAGACTGTTGCGGAGAGCAGAGGTTGGAGACTGAGGTGCGAAAGTCCTGTTACAGAGAGCAGAGTTTGGAGACTGGAGTGCAGAAAGACTGTTGCAGAGAGCAGAGGTTTGAAACTGGGGTGAAATAGGAGCTTACAGCGAGCAGAATTTGGAGACTCTGGTTCAAAAGGACTGTTTCAGAGATCAGAGGTAGAAGCATGGGGTGCAGTAGGATCATTGCAGAGAGCAGAGTTTGGAGACTGTGGTGCAGAAGGCCTGTTACAGAGAAGAGAGTTTGGAGACTGGGTTGCAGAAGTACTGTCATAGAGAGCAGAGTTTGGAGACTGGGTTGCTGAAGAATCTTACTGACACCAGAGTTTGGAGACTGAGGTGCAGGTGGACTGTTACAGAGAGCAGTGTTTGGAGACTGGGGTGCAGAAGGATCGTGCAGAGAGCGGAGGTGTCAGACTGAGATGCAGAAGGACTGTTACAGAGAGTAGATGATGGAGACTGAGGTACAGAAGGATTGTTACAGAGAGCAGATTTTGGAAACTGGGGTGCAGAAGGGCTGTTGCAGATAGCAGAGGTTGGAGACTGGGGTGTAGAAGGATTTTTGAAGGCAGCAGAGGTTGCAGACTGGGGTGCAGAAAAACTTTTGCAGAGAGCAGAGTTTGGAGACTGAGGTAGAGAAGGACTGTTACAGAGAGCAGATGTTGGAGACTGGGGTGCAGAAGGACTGATACAGAAAGTAGAAGTTAAAGAGTGGGGTGCAGAAGGATCCTTACAGAGAACAGAGGTTGGAGATAGAAGGACAGAAGGAATGTTACAGAGAGCAGAGGTTGGAGACTGGGTGGAGAAGGACTCTTTCAGAGAGTAAATGTTGGATACTGGGGTGCAGAAGAACTGTTGCAGAGAACAGAATTAGAAGACTAAGGTGCAGAAGGATTGTTGCAGGGAGAAGATTTTGGAGACTGAGTTGCTGAAGGACTCTTGCAGACAACAGAGGTTGGAGAATTGGGTGCAGCTGGACCGTTGCAGAGAGCAGAGTTTGGAGACTGCAGTACAGAAGGACTGTTGAGAGGTTAGATGAAGTACAGATGGACTGTTGAGAGGTGAGATTAATAAGGACTGGTACAGAAAGCAGAGTTTCTAGACTTGGGTTCAGAAGGATCATTTCACAGAGCAGAGTTTTCAGACTTAGGTGAAGAAGGACTGTTTCAGAGAGCAGATGTTGGAGACTGGGGTGCAGAAAGACTTTTGCAGAGAGCTGAGGTTGGAGACTGGGTTGCAAATGGATCGTTGCAGAGAGCAGAGGTTGGAGACTGCGGTGCAAAACGATTGTTACAGAGAGGAGAGGTTCGAGAATGGGGTGCAGAAGGATGATTGTAGAGAGCAGAGTTTGGGGAGTGATGTGCAGAAAAATTGTTACAGAGAACAGAAGTTGGAGACTGGGGTGCAGAAAGACTGTTGCAGAGATCAGAGGTTGGAGACTAGGGTGCAGAAAAACTGTAGCAGAGAGCAGAGGTTGGAGACTGGGGTGTAGAAGGACTGTTGCAGAGAGCAGACTTTGGAGACTGGGATGGGGAAAGATTGTTGCAGAAAGCAGATGTTGGATCCTGGGGTATAATAAGACGTTTGCAGAGAGCAGAGGTTAGAGACTGGGGTGCAGAATAACTGTTGCAGAGAGCAGAGGTTGGAGACTGAGGTGCAGAAGGACTGTTACAGAGAGCAGAGGTTTTAGACTAAGGTGCAGAATAACTGATATGGAAAGTAGAGTTTGGAGACTTGGGTGCAGAAGGACAGCTGCAGAGAACAGAGGTTGGATACTGGGGTGCACAAGGGCCATTGCAGAGAGATAAGGTTGGAGACTGAGGTGCAGAATGACTGTTACAGAGAGCAAAGTTTTGAGAACGGGGTGCAGAAGGATATTACAGAGAGCAGACGTTGGAGACTGGGATGCCGAAGGATCCTTGCAGAGAGCAGAGGTTGGAGACTCGGGTGTAGAAGGACTTTTGCAGAGAGAAGAGGTTGAAGACTGGGGTGCAGAAGGCCTGTTACAGATAGCAGAGTTTGGAGACTGGGTTGCAAAAAACCTGTTACAGAGAGCAGATGTTGGAGCCTGGAGTGTAGAAGTATTGTTACAAATAGCACAGTTTGGAGACTGTGGTTTAGAAGAATTGTTGCAGAGAGCAGAAGTTTCAGCCTGAGGCTTAGAAGAACTGTTACAAAGAGCAGAGTTTGGAAATTGGGGTGTAGAAGGACCGTTATAGAGAGAAAAGCTTGGAGACTGTCGTACAGAAGGACTGTTACAGAGCAGAGTTTTTAGACGGGATTCAGAATGACCTTTGCAGAGAGCAGATTTGGGAGACTGGGGTGTAGAAAAATTGTTACAGAGAGCAGAGATTGGACTGGGGTGCAGAAGAACAATTACAGAGAGCAAAGGATGGAGACTGAGGTGCAGAAGGACTTTTACAGAGAGCAGAGTTTGGAGACTGAGGTGTAGAAAGATCGTTGCAGAGAGAAAAATTTGGAGACTGGGGTGCAGGAGGACTGTTACAGAGTGCAGAGGTTGGAGCCTTGGGTGCAGAAGAAATGTTGCAGACAGAAGAGTTTGAAGACTTGGGTGCATAAGGACTTTTGCAGAGAGCAGATTTTGGAGACTGTGGTGCATAAGGACTGATACAGACATCAGAGGTTGGAGACTGGGGTGCAGAAGGATCGTTGCAGAGAGCAGAGGTTGGAAACTAAGGTGCAGAAAGATCGTTACACAGAGCAGATTTTGGTTACTGGGGTGTAAAATGACTGATACAGAGAGAAGATGTTGGAGACTGGGGTGCAGAAGTACTTTAGAAGAGAGCAGAGTTTGGAGACTGGGGTGCAGAAGGACTATTGCAGAGAGAAGAGGTTGGAGACTGGTGTGCAGAAGGACTGTTGCAGAGCACAGATTGTGGAGACTGGGGTGCAGAAGAACCGTTGCAGAGAGCAGAGGTTGGAGAGTGAGGTGCAGAAGGATTGTTAATGAGAGCAGAGGTTGGAGACTGGGGTGCAGAAGGCCTGTTACAGAGAGCAGAGATTGGAGACTGGGGTGAAGAATGCCTGTTACAGAGAGCAGAGTTTGGAGACTGGGGTGCAGAATTACTGTTAATGATAGCACAATTTCAAGACTGGGTTGCAGAAAGATCTTTCACAGAGCATTTTGTAGACTGAGGTTCAGAAGGACTGTTACTGAGAGCAAAGTTTGGAAACTCGGGTGCAGAAGGATTTTTTCAGAGAGCCGAGTTTTCAGAGTGAGGTGCAGAAGGACTGTTTCAGAGAGCAGATGTTGGATCCTGGGGTAGAGAAGGACTGATACAGTGAGCAGAGTTTGGAGACTCGGGTGCAGAACTATCGTTGCAGAGAGCACATTTTGGAGACTAGGGTGCAGAAGGCCTGTTAAAGTGAGCAGAGTTTTAAGACTGGGGTGCAGAAGGCCTGTTACTGAGAGCAGAGTTTGGAGACTGGGTTGCCGAAGACTGTTACCGAGAGCAGCGTTTGGAGAATGGGTTGCAAAAGGATCTTACAGAGAGCAGAGTTTGGAGACTGAGGTGCAGAAAAACTTTTACAGAGAGTAGAGTTTGGAGACTGAGGAGCAGAAGGAATGTTGTAGAGAGCAGAGGTTTGAGACTGATATCCAGACGAATTGTTACAGAGATCAGATGGTGGAGACTGGAGTGCAGGGGAGTGTTACAGAGAGCAGAGTTTGGAGATTGGGGTGAAGAAGAACTGTTACCGAGAGTGGTGAGTGGAGACTGGGGTGCAGAGGACTGTTGCAGAGTGCAGAGTTTGGAGACTAAGTTTCAGAAGAACTGTTACAGAGAGCAGAGATTGGAGACTGGGGGTGCAGAAAGACTAATACAGAAAGTAGAGTTTGCAGACTGGGGTGTAGAAGGACCTTACAGAGAGCAGAGTTTGGAGACTGCTGTACAGAAGGACTGTTACAGGGAGCAGAGGTTGGAGACTGGAGTTGTAAAAAATCATTGCAGAGAGCAGATGTTGTAGTCTTGTTTGCAGAAGTATCTTACAGAGAGCATAGGTTTGAGACTGAGCTGCATAAGCACTATTACAGAGACCAGTGGTTGAAGGACTGGGGTGCATATGGACTGTTACAGAGAGCAGAGGTTGGAGACTGAGGTCCACAAGTATCTTACAGAGAGCAGAGGTTGTAGACTGAGGTGCAGAAGGACTGTTACAGAGAGCAGAGTTTAGAAAATTGAGTGCAGAAGGCGTTTTACAGAGAGCATAGTTTGGAGACTGGGGTGAAGAAGGACTGTTACAGATAGCACAGTTCGGAGACTGGGGTACAGAATGTTCGTTGAAGAGAGCAGAGGCTTCAGACTGAGGTGCAGATGGACTGTTACAGAGAGCATAAGTTGGTGTCTGATTTGCAGAAGCACTATTATAGAAATAAGAGTTTGGCAATTGGGGTGCAGAAGGACCGTTACAGAGAGAAGAGTTTGGAGACTGCGGTATAGAAGGACTGTTACTGAAAGTAGAGTTTGGAGACTGGGGTGCAGAGGGACCATTGCAGAGAGCAGAGTTTGGAGCCTGGGAGAAGATGGATCATTGTCGAGAGCAGATGTTGGGGACTGGGGTGAAGAAGGACTGTTACAGAGAGCCGAGGTTGGACACTGAGGTGCAGAAGGGTCGTTACAGAGAGCAGAGGTTGGAGACTGAGATGCAGAAAGACTTTTACAAAGAGCAGATGTTGGAGACTGGGGTTTCAGAAGGATTCTTACCGAGAGCAGAGGATGTAGACTGGGTTTCATGAGGAGTGTTACAAAGAGCAGAGTTTGGAGATTCTGGTTCAGAAGAACTGTTAAACAGAGCAGAGTTTTGAGACTGGGGTTCAGAAGGATTGTAACAGAGTGCAGAGGTTTGATTTGGGTGCAGCAGGACTGTAACAGAGAGTAGAGCTTGGATACTGGAGTGCAGAAAAAACTGTTACAGAGAGCAGAGGTTGGAGACTGCAGTGCAGAAGACCTGTTACAGAAAGCATTGGTTGGAGACTGAGGTGCAGAAGGATCATTACAGAGAGCAGAGTTTGGATACTGAGGTTCAGAAGGACTGTTACAGAGAGCAGAGTTTGAAGACTGGGGTGCAGAAGTATCATTGCAGAGAGCAGAGGTTGGGAATTTAGTTGCAGAAGGATCTTACAGAAAGCAGAGGTTGGGGACTCGGGTGCAGAAGGACAGTTACAGAGAGCATAGGTTGGATACTGTGCTGCAGAAGAAATGTTGCAGAGAGGATAGATTTGATACTGGGGTGCAGAAGGGACTGTTACAGAGAGCAGAGGTTGGAGACTGAGGTGCAGAAGGACTGTTACAGAGAGCAAGCAGAGGTTGGAGACTGGGTTGCAGAACGACTGATACACAAAGAAGAGTTTGGAGACTGGGGAGCGGAAAGACCGTTACAGAGAGCAGAATTTGAGACTGAGGTGCAGAAGGTTTGTTACAGAGAGCAGAGGTTGGATACTTCGGTTCAGAAGGACTGTTACAGAGAGCAGAGTTTGGAGACTGGGGTGCAGAAGGATCTTACAGAGAGCAGAGTTTGGAGACTGAGGTGCAGAAGGACTGTTGCAGAGAGCAGGGGTTGGAGACTGAGGTGCAGAATGATTCTTTCAGAGAGCAGACGATGGAGACTGTTGTGCAGAAGGAGTGTTGCAGAGAGCAGAGTTTGGAGATTGGGGTTCAGAAGAACTTATACCGAGAATAGCTTTTGGAGACTGGGGTGCAGAAGGCCTGTTACATAGAGCAGAAATTTGAGACTGAGGTGCAGAAAGACTGTTGCAGAGAGCAGACGTTCGAGACTGGGGTTAAGAAGGACTGTTTCTTAGAGCAGAGTTTGGAGACTGCAGTACAGAAGGACTGTTACAGTG
>NW_027521314.1:0-97125 GCF_052094955.1 Ictidomys tridecemlineatus
CACCGTTTGTGCTAGCTCTTTGAAACTTGACACAATAAAGCAGTTTCAAGTTCTATCCTATGCTTTGTTTGCTGTTGATGTAGCCCTAAGCAGAGACTGGCGAAAATCACTTTCATGGAAAGGGGTTGCCTAGCTTCCAAAAAACTACGAATTGCCTGAAATCTCAGCCAACATTTTTTCACCCAATCTTGATGATTCTTTCAGGTAATGATCAGTACCCCAAAACCACTTGGCTCACCAAATTTCGTTCTTCTAGGTTAAACCGTTCGTTGGCAGTAACCGTTTTCATTTTTAGGTTTCACTCTGTTTTCTCCAATAGGGATACATATATTTGGAACTTCAAATCGAACACGGTTTTGTGGTAGCTCTTTGAAACTTGACACAATAAAGCAGTTTCAAGTTCTGTCTCTATGGTTTGTTTGCTGTTGATGTAGCCCTAAGGAGAGAGTGCCGAAAATCACTTTCATGGAAAGGGGTTGCCAGACTTCAAAAAAACTACGAGTTGCCTGAAATCTCAGCCAACATTTTTTCACCCAATCTTGATGATTCTTTCAGGTAATGATCTGTACACCAAAACCACTTGGCTCACCAAATGTCGTTCTTCCAGGTTAAACTGTTCGTTGGCAGTAACCGTTTACATTTTTAGGTTTCACTCTGTTTTCTCCTATAGGGATACATGTATTTGGAACTCTAAATCAAACACGGTTTGTGCTAGGTCTTTGAAACTTGACACAATAAAGCAGATTCAAGTTCTATCTCTATGGTTTGTTTGCTGTTGATGTAGCCCTAAGCAGAGAGTGGCGAAAATTACTTTCATGGAAAGGGGTTGCCAAGCTTCCAAAAAACTGCGAGTTTCCTGAAATCTCAGCCAACATTTTTTCACCCAATCTTGATGATTCTTTCAGGTAATTATCTGTACACCAAAACCACTTGGCTCACCAAATTTCGTTCTTCTAGGTTAAACCGTTCGTTGGCAGTAACCGTTTTCATTTTTAGGTTTCACTCTGTTTTCTCCTATAGGGATACATGTATTTGCAAGTCTAAATCAAACACGGTTTGTGCTAGCTCTTTGTAACTTGACACAATAAAGCAGTTTCAAGTTCTATCTCTATGGTTTCTTTGCTGTTGATGTAGCCCTAAGCAGAGAGTGGCGAAAATCACTTTCATGGAAGGGGGTTGCCAAGCTTCAAAAAAACTACGAGTTGCCTGAAATCTCAGCCAACATTTTCTCACCCAATCTTGATGATTCTGTCAGGTAATGATCAGTACACCAAAATCACATGGCTCACCAAATTTCGTTCTTCTAGGTTAAACTGTTCGTTTGCAGTAACCGTTTTCATTTTTAGGTTTCATTCTGTTTTCTCCTATAGAAATACATGTATTTGGAACTCTAAATCAAACACGGTTTGTGCTAGCTCTTTGAAACTTGACACAATAAAGCAGTTTCAAGTTCTATCTCTATGGTTTGTTTGCTGTTGTTGTAGCCCTAAGCAGAGAGTGGCGAAAATCACTTTCATTGAAAGGGGTTGCCAAGCTTCCAAAAAACTACCAGGTGCGTGAAATCTCAGCCAACATTTTTTCACCCAATCTTGATGATTCTTTCAGGTAATGATCAGTACACCAAAACCACTTGGCTCACCAAATTTTGTTCTTCTAGGTTAAACCGTTCTTTTGCAGTAACCGTTTTCATTTTTAGGTTTCACTCTGTTTTCTCTTATAGGGATACATGTATTTGGAACTCTAAATCAAACACGGTTTGTGCTAGCTCTTTGAAACTTGACACAATAAAGCAGTTTCAAGTTCTATCTCTATGGTTTGTTTGCTGTTGATGTGGCCCTAAGCAGAGACTGACGAAGATCACTTTCATGGAAAGGGGTTGCCAAGCTTCCAAAAAACTACAAGTTGCCTGAAATCTCAGCCAACATTTTTTCACCCAATCTTGATGATTCTTTCAGGTAATGATCAGTACACCAAAACCACTTGGCTCACCAAATTTCGTTCTTCTAGGTTAAACCGTTCGTTGGCAGTAACCGTTTTAATTTTTGGTTTCACTCTGTTTTCTCCTATAGGGATACATGTATTTGGAACTTCAAATCGAACACGGTTTGTGGTAGCTCTTTAAAACTTGACACAATAAGCAGTTTCAAGTTCTATCTCTATGGTTTGTTTGCTGTTGATGTAGCCCTAAGGAGAGAGTGGCGAAAATCACTTTCATGGAAAGGGGTTGCCAAGCTTCAAAAAAACTACGAGTTGCCTGAAATCTCAGCCAACATTTTTTCACCCAATCTTGATGATTCTGTCAGGTAATGATCAGTACACCAAAATCACATGGCTCACCAAATTTCGTTCTTCTAGGTTAAACTGTTCCTTTGCAGTAACCGTTTTCATTTTTAGGTTTCACTCTGTTTTCTCCTTATAGGGATACATGTATTTGGAACTCTAAATCAAACACGGTTTGTGCTAGCTCTTTGAAACTTGACACAATAAAGCAGTTTCAAGTTCTATCTCTTTGGTTTGTTTGCTGTTGTTGTAGCCCTAAGCAGAGAGTGGCGAAAATCACTTTCATGAAAAGGGGTTGCCAAGCTTCCAAAAAACTACCAGTTGCGTGAAATCTCAGCCAACATTTTTTCACCCAATCTTGATGATTCTTTCAGGTAATGATCAGTACACCAAAACCACTTGGCTCACCAAACTTCGTTCTTCTAGGTTAAACCGTTCGTTGGCAGTGACCGTTTTCATTTTTAGGTTTCACTCTGTTTTCTCCTATAGGGATACATGTACTTGGAACTCTAAATCAAACACGGTTTGTGGTAGCTCTTTGAAACTTGACACAATAAAGCAGTTTCAAGTTCTATCTCTATGGTTTGTTTTCTGTTGATGTAGCCCTAAGCAGAGAGTGGCGAAAATCACTTTCATGGAAAGGGGTTGCCAAGCTTCCAAAAAACTACGAGTTGCCTGAAATCTCAGCCAACATTTTTCCACCCAATCATGATGATTCTTTCAGGTAATGATCAGTACACCAAAACCACTTGGCTCACCAAATTTCGTTCTTCTAGGTTAAACCGTTCGTTGACAGTAACCGTTTTCATTTTAGGTTTCACTCTGTTTTCTCTTATAGGGATACATGTATTTGGAACTTCAAATCGAACACGGTTTGTGGTAGCTCTTTGAAACTTGACACAATAAGCAGTTTCAAGTTCTATCTCTATGGTTTGTTTGCTGTTGATGTAGCCCTAAGGGAGAGAGTGGCGAAAATCACTTTCATGAAAAGGGTTGCCAAGCTTCAAAAAAACTACAAGTTGCCTGAAATTTCAGCCAACATTTTTTCACCCAATCTTGATGATTCTGTCAGGTAATGATCAGTACACCAAAACACTTGGCTCACCAAATTTCGTTCTCCTAGGTTAAACTGTTCGTTTGCAGTAACTGTTTTGATTTTTAGGTTTCACTCTGTTTTCTTCTATAGAAATACATGTATTTGGAACTCTAAATAAAACACGGTTTGTGCAAGCTCTTTGAAACTTGACACAATAAAGCAGTTTCAAGTTCTATCTCTTTGGTTTGTTTGCTGTTGATGTCGCCCTAAGCAGAGAGTGGCGAAAATCACTTTCATGGAAAGTGGATGCCAAGCTTCCAAAAAACTACAAGTTGCCTGAAATCTCAGCCAACATTTTTTCACCCAATCTTGATGATTCTTTCAGGTAATGATCAGTACACCAAATCCACTCTGCTCACCATATTTCGTTCTTCTAGTTTAAACCGTTCGTTTGCAGTAACCGTTTTAATTTTTAGGATTCACTCTGTTTTCTCCTATAGAGATACATGTATTTGGAACTCTAAATCAAACACGGTTTTTGCTAGCTTTTTGAAACTTGACACAATAAAGCAGTGTCAAGTTCTATATCTATGGTTTGTTTGCTGTTGATGTAGCCCTAAGCAGAGACTGGCGAAAATCACTTTCATGGAAAGGGTTTGCCAAGCTTCCAAAAAACTACGAGTTGCCTGAAATCTCAGCAAACATTTTTTCACCCAATCTTGATGATTCTTTCAGGTAATGATCAGTACACCAAAACCACTTGGCTCACTAAATTTCGTTCTTCTAGGTTAAACCGTTCGTTGGCAGTAACCATTTTCATTTTTAGGTTTCACTCTGTTTTCTCCTATAGGGATACATGTATTTGGAACTCTAAATCAAACACGGTTTGTGGTAGCTCTTTGAAACTTGACACAATAAAGCAGTTTCAAGTACTATTTCTATGCTTTGTTTGCTGTTGATGTAACCCTAAGCAGAGACTGGCGAAAATCACTTTCATGGAAAGGGGTTGCCAAGCTTCTAAAAAACTAGGAGTTGCCTGAAATCTCAGCCAACATTTTTTCACCCAATCTTGATGATTCTTACAGGTAATTATCAGTACACCAAAATCACATGGCTCACCATATTTTGTTCTTCTAGGTTAAACAGTTCGTTGGCAGTAACCGTTTCATTTTTAGGTTTCACTCTGTTTTCTCCTATAGGGATAGATATATTTGGAACTCTAAATCGAACACGGTTTTGGTAGCTCTTTGAAACTTGACACAGTAAAGCAGTTTCAAGTTCTATCTCTATGCTTTGTTTGCTGTTGATGTAGCCCTAAGCAGAGACTGGCGAAAATCACTTTTATGGAAAGGGGTTGCCAAGCTTCCAAAAAACTACGAGTTTCCTGAAATCTCAGCCAACATTTTTTCACCCAATCTTGATGATTCTTTCAGGTAATGATCAGTACACCAAAACCACTTGGCTCACCAAATTTCGTTCTTCTAGGTTAAACCGTTCTTTTGCAGTAACCGTTTTCATTTTTAGGTTTCACTCTGTTTTCTCCTATAGGGATACATGGATTTGGAACTCTAAATCAAACACGGTTTGTCCTAGCTCTTTGAAACTTGACACAATAAAGCAGTTATAAGTTCTATCTCTATGGTTTGTTTGCTGTTGTTGAAGCTCTAAGCAGAGACTGGCGAAAATCACTTTCATGGAAAGGGTTTGCCAAGCTTCCAAAAAACTACGAGTTGCCAGAAATCTCAGCACACACTTTTTCACCCAATCTTGATGATTCTTTCAGGTAATGATCAGTACACCAAAACCACTTGGCTCACCAAATTTCGTTCTTCTAGGTTAAACCGTTCGTTGGCAGTAACCGTTTTCATTTTTAGGTTTCACTCTGTTTTCTCCTATAGGGCTACATGTATTTGGAACTCTAAATCGAACACGGTTTGTGGTAGCTCTTTGAAAATTGACACAATAAAGCAGTTTCAAGTTCTATCTCTATGGTTTGTTTGCTGTTGATGTAGCCCTAAGCAGAGACTGGCAAAAATCACTTTCATGGAAAGGGGTTGCCAAGCTTCCTAAAAACTACGAGTTGCCTGAAATATCAACCAATATTTTTTCACCCAATCTTGATGATTCTTTCAGGTAATGATCAGTACACCAAAACCACTTGGCTCACCAAATTTCTTTCTTCTAGGTTAAACCGTTCGTTGGCAGTAACCGTTTTCATTTTTAGGTTTCACTCTGTTTTCTCCTATAGGGATACATGTATTTGGAACTCTAAATCGAACACGGTTTGTGGTAGCTCTTTGAAACTTGACACAATAAAGCAGTTTCAAGTTCTAGCTCTATGGTTTGTTTTCTGTTGATTTAGCCCTAAGCAGAGAGTGGCGAAAATCACTTTCATGGAAAGGGGTTGCCTATCTTCCAAAAAACAACAAGTTGCCTGAAATCTCAGCCAACATTTTTTCACCCAATCTTGATGATTCTTTCAGGTAATGATCACTACACCAAAACCACTTGGCTCACCAAATTTCGTTCTTCTAGGTTAAACCGTTCGTTGGCAGTAACCGTTTTTATTTTTAGGTTTCACGCTGTTTTCTCCTATAGGGATATATATATTTGGAACTTCAAATCGAACACGGTTTGTGGTAGCTCTTTGAAACTTGACACAATAAAGCAGTTTCAAGTTCTATCTCTATGGTTTGTTTGCTGTTGATGTATCCCTAAGCAGAGAGTGGCGAAAATCACTTTCATGGAAAGGGGTTGCCAAGCTTCTAAAAAACTACGAGTTGCCTGAAATCTCAGCCAACATTTTTTCACCCAATCTTGATGATTCTGTCAGGTAATGATCAGTACACCAAAACCAATTGGCTCACCAAATTTCGTTCTTCTAGGTTAAACCGTTCTTTTGCAGTAACCGTTTTCATTTTTAGGTTTCACTCTGTTTTCTCATATAGGGATACATGTATTTGGAACTCTAAATCAAACACGGTTTGTGCTAGCTCTTTGAAACTTGACACAATAAAGCAGTTTCAAGTTCTATCTCTATGCTTTGTTTGCTGTTGATGTAGCCCTAAGCAGAGACTGGCGAAAATTACTTTCATGGAAAGGGGTTGCCAAGCTTCCAAAAAACTACGAGTTTCCTGAAATCTCAGCCAAGATTTTTTCACCCAATCCTGGTGATTCTTTCCGGTAATGATCAGTACACCAAAACCACTTGGCTCACCAAATTTCGTTCTTCTAGGTTAAACCGTTCTTTTGCAGTAACCGTTTTCATTTTTAGGTTTCACTGTGTTTTCTCCTATAGAGATACATGTATTTGGAACTCTAAATCAAACACGGTTTGTGGTAGCTCTTTGAAACTTGACACAATAAAGCAGTCTCAAGTTCTATCTCTATGGTTGTTTGCTGTTGATGTAGCCCTAAGGAGAGAGTGGCGAAAATCACTTTCATGGAAAGGGGTTGCCAAGCTTCCAAAAAACTACGAGTTGCCTGAAATCTCAGCCAACATTTTTTCACCCAATCTTGATGATTCTTTCAGGTAATGATCAGTACAACAAAACCACTTGGCTCACCAAATTTCGTTCTTCTAGGTTAAACCGTTTGTTTGCAGTAACCGTTTTCTTTTTTAGGTTTCACTCTGTTTTCTCCTATAGGGATACATGTATTTGGAACTCTAAATCAAACACGGTTTGTCCTAGCTCTTTGAAACTTGACACAATAAAGCAGTTTCAAGTTCTATCTCTATGGTTTGATTGTTGTTCATGTACCCCTAGGCAGAGAATGGCGAAAATCACTTTCATGAAAAGGGGTTACCAAGCTTCCAAAAAACTACAAGTTGCCTGAAATCTCAGCAAACTTTTTTTCACCCAATCTTGATGATTCTTTCAGGTAATGATCAGTACACCAATACCACTTGGCTCACCAAATTTCGTTCTTCTAGGTTAAACCGTTCGTTGGCAGTAACCGCTTCCATTTTTAGGTTTCACTCTGTTTTCTCCTATAGGGATAGATGTATTTGGAACTCTAAATCGAACACAGATTGTGGTAGCTCTTTGAAACTTGACACAATACAGCAGACTCAAGTTCTATCTCTATGGTATGTTTGCTGTTGATGTAGCCCTAAGCATAGAGTGGCGAAAATCACTTTCATGGAAAGGGGTTTCTAAGCTTCCAAAAAACTGCGAGTTTCCTGAAATCTCAGCCATCATTTTTTCACCCAATCTTGATGATTACTTCAGGTAATGATCAGTACACCAAAACCACTTGGCTCACCAAATTTCGTTCTTCTAGGTTAAACCGTTCCATTGCAGTAACCGTTTTCATTTTTAGGTTTCACTCTGTTTTCTCCTATAGGGATACAGGTATTTGGAACTCTAAATCAAACACGGTTTGTGCTAGCTCTTTGAAACTTGACACAATAAAGCAGTTTCAAGTTCTATCTCTATGGTTTGTTTGCTGTTGATGTAGCCCTAAGCAGAGACTGGCGAAAATCACTTTCATGGAAAGGGGTTGCCAAGCTTCCAAAAACCTACGAGTTGCCTGAAATCTCAGCCAACATTTTTCACCCAATCTTGATGATTCTTTCAGATAATGATCAGTACACCAAAACCTCTTGGCTCACCACATTTCGTTCTTCAGGTTTAAACCGTTCATTTGCTGTAACCGTTTTCATTTTTAGAATTCACTCTGTTTTCTCCTATAGAGATACATGTATTTGGAAATCTAAATAAAACACGGTTTGTGCTAGCTCTTTGAAACTTGACACAATAAAGCAGTGTAAAGTTCTATCTCTATGGTTTGTTTGCTGTTGATGTAGCCCTAAGCAGAGAGTAGCGAAAATCACTTTCATGTATAGGGGTTGCCAACCTTCCAAAAAACTACGAGTTGCCTGAAATCTCAGCAAACATTTTTTCACCCAATCTTTATGATTCTTTCAGGTAATGATCAGTACACCAAAACCACATGGCTCACCAAATTTCGTTCTTCTAGGTTAAACCGTTCGTTGGCAGTAACCGTTTTCATTTTTAGGTTGCACTCTGTTTTCTCCTATAGGGATACATGTATTTGGAACTCTAAATCGAACACGGTTTGTGGTAGCTCTTTGAAATTTGACACAATAAAGCAGTTTCAAGTTCTATCTCTATGGTTTGTTTGCTGTTGATGTAGCCCTAAGCAGAGACTGGCGAATATCACTTTCATGGAAAGGGGTTGCCAAGCTTCCTAAAAACTACGAGTTGCCTGAAATCTCAACCAACATTTTTTCACCCAATCTTGATGATTCTTTCAGGTAATGATCAGTACACCAAAACCACTTGGCTCACCAAATTTCGTTCTTCTAGGTTAAACCGTTCGTTGGCAGTAACCGTTTTCATTTTTAGGTTTCACTCTGTTTTCTCCTATAGGGATACATGTATTTGGAACTCTAAATCGAACACGGTTTGTGGTAGCTCTTTGAAACTTGACACAATAAAGCAGTTTCAAGTTCTATCTCTATGGTTTGTTTTCTGTTGATTTAGCCCTAAGCAGAGAGTGGCGAAAATCACTTTCATGAAAAGGGGTTGCCAAGCTTCCAAAAAACTACGAGTTGCCTGAAATTTCAGCCAACATTTTTTCACCCAATCTTGATGATTCTTTCAGGTAATGATGAGTACACCAAAGCCACTTGGCTCACCAAATTTCGTTCTTCTAGGTTAAACCGTTCTTTTGCATAACCGTTTTCATTTTTAGGTTTCACTCTGTTTTCTCCTATAGGCATACATATTTGGAACTCTAAATCAAACACGGTTTGTGCTAGCTCTTTGAAACTTGACACAATAAAGCAGATTCAAGTTCTATCTCTATGCTTTGTTTGCTGTTGATGTAGCCCTAAGCAGAGACTGGTGAAAATCACTTTCATGGAAAGGGGTTGCCTATCTTCCAAAAAACAACAAGTTGCCTGAAATCTCAGCCAACATTTTTTCACCCAATCTTGATGATTCTTTCAGGTAATGATCACTACACCAAAACCACTTGGCTCACCAAATTTCGTTCTTCTAGGTTAAACCGTTCGTTGGCAGTAACCGTTTTTATTTTTAGGTTTCACGCTGCTTTCTCCTATAGGGATATATATATTTGGAACTTCAAATCGAACACGGTTTGTGGTAGCTCTTTGAAACTTGACACAATAAAGCAGTTTCAAGTTCTATCTCTATGGTTTGTTTGCTGTTGATGTATCCCTAAGCAGAGAGTGGCGAAAATCACTTTCATGGAAGGGGTTGCCAAGCTTCTAAAAAACCACGAGTTGCCTGAAATCTCAGCCAACATTTTTTCACCCAATCTTGATGATTCTGTCAGGTAATGATCAGTACACCAAAACCAATTGGCTCACCAAATTTCGTTCTTCTAGGTTAAACCGTTCTTTTGCAGTAACCGTTTTCATTTTTAGGTTTCACTCTGTTTTCTCATATAGGGATACATGTATTTGGAACTCTAAATCAAACACGGTTTGTGCTAGCTCTTTGAAACTTGACACAATAAAGCAGTTTCAAGTTCTATCTCTATGCTTTGTTTGCTGTTGATGTAGCCCTAAGCAGAGACTGGCGAAAATTACTTTCATGGAAAGGGGTTGCCAAGCTTCTAAAAAACTACGAGTTGCCTGAAATCTCAGCCAACATTTTTTCACCCAATCTTGGTGATTCTTTCCGGTAATGATCAGTACACCAAAACCACTTGGCTCACCAAATTTCGTTCTTCTAGGTTAAACCGTTCTTTTGCAGTAACCGTTTTCATTTTTAGGTTTCACTGTGTTTTCTCCTATAGAGATACATGTATTTTCAACTCTAAATCAAACACGGTTTGTGCTAGCTCTTTGAAACTTGACGCAATAAAGCAGTTTCACGTTCTCTCTCTATGGTTTGTTTGCTGTTGATGTAGCCCTAAGCAGAGACTGGCGAAAATCACTTTCATTGAAAGGGGTTGCCAAGCTTCCAAAAAACTACGAGTTGCCTGAAATCTCAGCCAATGTTTTTTCACCCAATCTTGATGATTCTTTCAGGTAATGATCAGTACACAAAAACCACTTGGCTCACCAAATTTCGTTCTTCTTGGTTAAACCGTTCATTTGCAGTAACCGTTTTCATTTTTAGGTTTCACTCTGTTTTCTCCCTTAGGGATACATGTATTTGGAACTCTAAATCAAACACGGTTTGTGCTAGCTCTTTGAAACTTGACACAATAAAGCAGTTTCAAGTTCTATCTCTATGGTTTGTTTGCTGTTGATGTAGCCCAAAGCAGAGATTGGCGAAAATCACATTCATGGAAAGGGGTTGCCAAGCTTCCAAAAAACTACGAGTTGCCTGAAATCTCAGCCAACATTTTTTGACCCAATCTTGATGATTCTTTCAGGTAATAATCAGTACACCAACACCACTTGGCTCACCAAATTTCGTTCTTCTAGGTTAAACCGTTCTTTTGCATAACCGTTTTCATTTTTAGGTTTCACTCTGTTTTCTCCTATAGGCATACATGTATTTGGAACTCTAAATCAAACACGGTTTGTGCTAGCTTTGGAAACTTGACACAATAAAGCAGATTCAAGTTCTATCTCTATGCTTTGTTTGCTGTTGATGTAGCCCTAAGCAGAGACTGGCGAAAATCACTTTCATGGAAAGGGGTTGCCTATATTCCAAAAAACTACGAGTTGCCTGAAATCTTAGCAAACATTTTTTCACCCAATCTTTATGATTCTTTCAGGTAATGATCAGTTCACCACAACCACTTGGCTCACCAAATTTCGTTCTTCTAGGTTAAACCGTACGTTTGCAGTAACCGTTTTCATTTTTAGGTTTCACTCTGTTTTCTCCTATTGGGATACATGTTTTTTGAACTCTAAATCAAACACGGTTTGTGCTAGCTCTTTGAAACTTGACACAATAAAGCAGTTTCAAGTTCTATCTCTATGGTTTGACTGCTGTTCATGTACCCCTAAGCAGAGAATGCGAAAATTACTTTCATGGAAAGGGGTTGCCAAGCTTCCAAAAAACCACAAGTTGCCTGAAATCTCAGCAAACATTTTTTCACCCAATCTTGATGATTCTTTCAGGTAATGATCAGTACACCAAAACCACTAGGCTCACCAAGTTTCGTTCCTCTAAGTTAAATCGTTCGTTTGCAGTAACCGTTTTCATTTTTAGGTTTCACTCTGTTTTCTCCTATAGGGATACATGTATTTGGAACTCTAAATCAAACACCGTTTGTGCTAGCTCTTTGAAACTTGACACAATAAAGCAGTTTCAAGTTCTGTCTCTATGGTTTGTTTGCTGTTGATGTAGCCCCAAGGAGAGAGTGGCGAAAATCACTTTCATGGAAAGGGGTTGCCAAGCTTCAAAAAAACTACGAGTTGCCTGAAAACTCAGCCAACATTTTTTCACCCATTCTTGATGATTCTGTCAGGTAATGATCAGTACACCAAAACCACCTGGCTCACCAAATTTCGTTCTTCTAGGTTAAACCGTTCGTTTGCAGTAACCGTTTTCATTTTTAGGTTTCACTCTGTTTTCTCCTATAGGGATACATGTCTTTGGAACTCTAAATCAAACACGGTTTGTGCTAGCTCTTTGAAACTTGACACAATAAAGCAGTTTCAAGTTCTATCTCTATGGTTTGTTTGCTGTTGATGTAGCCCTAAGCAGAGACTGGCGAAAATCACTTTCATGGAAAGGGGTTGCCAACTTCCAAAAAACCACGAGTTGCCTGAAATCTCAGCCAACATTTTTTCACCCAATCTTGATGATTCTGTCAGGTAATGATCAGTACACCAAAACCACTTGGCTCACCAAATTTCGTTCTTTTAGGTTAAACCGTTTGTATGCAGTAACCGTTTTCATTTTTAGGTTTCACTCTGTTTTCTCCTATAGGGATACATGTATTTGGAACTCTAAATCAAACACGGTTTGGGGTAGCTCTTTGAAACTTGACACAATAAAGCAGTCTCATGTTCTATCTCTATGGTTGTTTGCTGTTGATGTAGCCCTAAGCAGAGACTGATGAAAATCACTTTCATTGAAAGGGGTTGCCAAGCTTCCAAAAAACTACGAGTTGCCTGAAATCTCAGCCAACATTTTTTCACCCAATCATGATGATTCATTCAGGTAATGATCAGTACACCAAAACCACTAGGCTCACCAAGTTTCGTTCTTCTAGGTTAAACCGTTCGTTTGTAGTAACCATTTTCATTTTTAGGTTTCACTCTGTTTTCTCCTATAGGGATACATGTATTTGGAACTCTAAATCAAACACGGTTTGTGCTAGCTCTTTGAAACTTGACACAATAAAGCAGTTTCAAGTTCTATCTCTATGGTTTGTTTGCTGTTGATGTAGCCCTAAGGAGAGACTGGCGAAAATCACTTTCATGGAAAGGGGTTGCCAAGCTTCCAAAAAACTGCGAGTTGCCTGAAATCTCAGCCAACATTTTTTCACCCGATCTTGATGATTCTTTCAGGTAATGATCAGTACACCAAAACCACTTGGCTCACCAAATTTCGTTCTTCTAGGTTAAACCATTCGTATGCAGTAACCGTTTTCATTTTTAGGTTTCACTCTGTTTTCTCCTATAGGGATACATGTATTTGGAACTCTAAATCAAACACGGATTGTGCTAGCTCTTTGAAACATGACACAATAAAGCAGTTTCAAGTTCTATCTCTATGGTTTGTTTGCATTTGATGTAGCCCTAAGCAAAGACTGGTTAAAAAAACTTTCATGGAAAGGGGTTACCAAGCTTCTAAAAAACTACGAGTTGCCTGAAATCTCAGCCAACATTTTTTCACCCAATCTTGATGATTCTTTCAGGTAATTATCAGTACACCAAAACAACTTGGCTCACCAAATTTCGTTCTTCTAGGTTAAACCGTTCGTTTGCAGTAACCGTTTTCATTTTTAGGTTTTATTCTGTTTTCTCCTATAGAGATACATGTTTTTGGAACTCTAAATCAAACACGGTTTTTGCTAGCTCTTTGAAACTTGACACAATAAAGCAGTTTCAAGTTCTATCTCTATGGTTTGTTTGCTGTTGATGTAGCCCTAAGCAGAGACTGGCGATAATCACATTCATGGAAAGGGGTTGCCAAGCTTCCAAAAAACTACGAGTTGCCTGAAATATCACCAAACATGTTTTCACCCAATCTTGATGATTCTTTCAGGTAATGATCAGTACACCAAAACCACTTGGCTCACCAAATTTCGTTCTTCTAGGTTAAACCGTTCGTATGCAGTAACCGTTTTCATTTTTACGTTTCACTCTGTTTTCTCCTATAGGGATACATGTATTTGGAACTCTAAATCAAACACGGTTTGTGCTAGCTCTTTGAAACATGACACAATAAAGCAGTTTCAAGTTCTATCTCTATGGTTTGTTTGCATTTGATGTAGCCCTAAGCAAAGACTGGGTAAAATCACTTTCATGGAAAGGGGTTGCCAAGCTTCTAAAAAACTACGAGTTGCCTGAAATCTCAGCAAATATTTTTTCACCCAATCTTGATGATTCTTTCAGGTAATGATCACTACACCAAAACCACTTGGCTCACCAAATTTCGTTCTTCTAGGTTAAACCGTTCGTTTGCAGTAACAGTTTTCATTTTTAGGTTTTATTCTGTTTTCTCCTATAGAGATACATGTTTTTGGAACTCTAAATCAAACACGGTTTTTGCTAGCTCTTTGAAACTTGACACAATAAAGCAGTTTCAAGTTCTATCTCTATGGTTTGTTTGCTGTTGATGTAGCCCTAAGCAGAGACTGGCGAAAATCACTTTAATGCAAAGGGGTTGCCGAGCTTCCAAAAAACTACGAGTTGCCTGAAATCTCAGCCAACATTTTTTCACCCAATCTTGATGATTCTTTCAGGTAATGATCAGTACACCAACACCACTTGGCTCACCAAATTTCGTTCTTCTAGGTTAAACCGTTCGTATGCAGTAACCGTTTTCATTTTTACGTTTCACTCTGTTTTCTCCTATAGGGATACATGTATTTGGAACTCTAAATCAAACACGGTTTGTGCTAGCTCTTTGAAACATGACACAATAAAGCAGTTTCAAGTTCTATCTCTATGGTTTGTTTGCATTTGATGTAGCCCTAAGCAAAGACTGGGTAAAATCACTTTCATGGAAAGGGGTTGCCAAGCTTCCAAAAAACTACGAGTTGCCTGAAATCTCAGCAAACATTTTTTCACCCAATCTTGATGATTCTTTCAGGTAATGATCAGTACACCAAAACCACTAGGCTCACCAAGTTTCGTTCTTCTAGGTTAAACCGTTCATTTGCAGTAACCATTTTCATTTTTAGGTTTCACTCTGTTTTCTTCTATAGGGATACATGTATTTGGAACTCTAAATCAAACACGGTTACTGCTAGCTCTTTGAAACTTGACCCAATAAAGCAGTTTCAATTTCTATCTCTATGGTTTGTTTGCTGTTGATGTAGCACTAAGCAGAGACTTGCGAAAATCACTTTTATGGAAAGGGGTTGCCAAGCTTCCAAAAAACTACGAGTTGCCTGAAATCTCAGCCAATGTTTTTTCACCCAATCTTGATGATTCTTTCAGGTAATGATCAGTAAACCAAAACCACTTGGCTCACCAAATTTCGTTCTTCTAGGTTAAACCGTTCGTTTGCAGTAACCGGTAACATTTTTAGGTTTCACTCTGTTTTCTCCTATAGGGATACATGTATTTGGAACTCTAAATAAAACACGGTTTGTGCTAGCTCTTTGAAACTTGACACAATAAAGCAGTTTCAAGTTCTATCTCTATGGTTTGTTTGCTGTTGATGTAGCCCTAAGCAGAGACTGGCGAAAATCACATTCATGGAAAGGGGTTGCCAAGCTTCCAAAAAACTACGAGTTGCCTGAAATCTCAGCCAACATTTTTTCACCCAATCTTGATGATTCTTTCAGGTAATGATCAGTACACCAAAACCACTTGGCTCACCAAATTTCGTTCTTCTATGTTAAACCGTTCGTTTGCAGTAACCGTTTTCATTTTTAGGTTTCACTCTGTTTTCTCCTATAGGGATACATGTATTTGGAACTCTAAATCAAACACGGTTTGTCCTAGCTCTTTGAAACTTGACACAATAAAGCAGTTTCAAGTTCTATCTCTATGGTTTTTTATATTTGATGTAGCCCGAAGCAAAGACTGGCGAAAATCACTTTCATGGAAAGGGGTTGCCAAGCTTCCAAAAAACTACCAGTTGCCTGAAATCTCAGCAAACATTTTTTCACCCAATCTTGATGATTCTTTCAGGTAATGAACAGTACACCAAAACTACTTTTCTCACCAAATTTCGTTCTTCTAGGTTAAACCATACTTTTGCAGTAACCGTTTTCATTTTTAGGTTTCACTCTGTTTTCTCCTATTGGGATACATGTTTTTGGAACTCTAAATCAAACACGGTTTGTGCTAGCTCTTTGAAACTTGACACAATAAAGCAGTTTCAAGTTCTATCTCTATGATTTGATTGCTGTTCATGTACCCCTAAGCAGAGAATGGCGAAAATCACTTTCATGAAAAGGGGTTGCCAAGCTTCCAAAAAACTACAAGTTGCCTGAAATCTCAGCCAACATTTTTTCACCCAATCGTGATGATTCTTTCAGGTAATGATCAGTACACCAAAACCACTAGGCTCACCACGTTTCGTTCTTCTAGGTTAAACCGTTCGTTTGCAGTAACCATTTTCATTTTTAGGTTTCACTCTGTTTTCTCCTATAGGGATACATGTCTTTGGAACTCTAAATCAAACACGGTTTGTGCTAGCTCTTTGAAACTTGACACAATAAAGCAGTTTCAAGTTCTATCTCTATGGTTTGTTTGCTATTGATGTAGCCCTAAGCAGAGACTGGCGAAAATCACTTTCATGGAAAGGGGTTGCCAAGCTTCCAAAAAACTACGAGTTGCCTGAAATCTCAGCCAATGTTTTTTCACCCAATCTTGATGATTCTTTCAGGTAATGATCAGTACACCAAAACCACTTGGCTCACCAAATTTCGTTCTCCTTGGTTAAACCGTTCATTTGCAGTAACCGTTTTCATATTTAGGTTTCACTCTGTTTTCTCCTGTAGGGATACATGTATTTGGAACTCTAAATCAAACACGGTTTGTGCTAGCTCTTTGAAACTTCACAAAAAAAGCAGTTTCAAGTTCTATCTCTATGGTTTGTTTGCTGTTGATGTAGCCCTAAGCAGAGACTGGCGAAAATCACATTCATGGAAAGGGGTTGCCAAGCTTCCAAAAAACTACGAGTTGCCTGAAATCTCAGCCAACATTTTTTCACCCAATCTTGATGATTCTTTCAGGTAAAAATCAGTACACCAAAACCACTTGGCTAACCAAATTTCGTTCTTCTAGGTTAAACCGTTCGTTCGCAGTAAACGTTTTCATTTTTAGGTTTCACTCTGTTGTCTCCTATACGGATACATGTATTTGGAACTCTAAATCAAACACGGTTTGTGCTAGCTCTTTGAAACATGACACAATATAGCAGTTTCAAGTTCTATCTCTATGGTTTGTTTACATTTGATGTAGCCCGAAGCAAAGACTGGCGAAAATCACTTTCATGGAAAGGGGTTGCCAAGCTTCCAACAAACTACGAGTGCCTGAAATCTCAGCAAACATTTTTTCACCCAATCTTGATGATTCTTTCAGGTAATGATCAGTACACCAAAACCACTTGGCTCTCCAAATTTCGTTCTTCTAGGCTAAACCGTACGTTTGCAGAAACCGTTTTCATTTTTAGGTTTCACTCTGTTTTCTCCTATTGGGATACATGTTTTTGGAACTCTAAATCAAACACGGTTTGTGTTAGCTCTTTGAAACTTGACACAATAAAGCAGTTTCAAGTTCTGTCTCTATGGTTTGACTGCTGTTAAAGTACCCCTAAGCAGAGAATGGCGAAAATCACTTTCATGGAAAGGGGTTGCCAAGCTTCCAAAAAACCACAAGTTGACTGAAATCTCAGCAAACATTTTTTCACCCAATCTTCATGATTCTTTCAGGTAATGATCAGTACACCAAAACCACTTGGCTCACCAAATTTCGTTCTTCTAGGTTAAACCGTTCGTATGCAGTAACCGTTTTCATTTTTACGTTTCACTCTGTTTTCTCCTATAGGGATACATGTATTTGTAACTCTAAATCAAACACGGTTTGTGCTAGCTCTTTGAAACATGACACAATAAAGCAGTTTCAAGTTCTATCTCTATGGTTTGTTTGCATTTGATGTAGCCCTAAGCAAAGACTGGTTAAAATCACTTTCATGGAAAGGGGTTGCCAAGCTTCCAAAAAACTACAAGTTTCCTGAAATCTCAGCAAACATTTTTTCACCCAATCTTGATGATTCTTTCAGGTAATGATCAGTACACCAAAACCACTAGGCTCACCAAGTTTCGTTCTTCTAGGTTAAACCGTTCGTTTGCAGTAACCATTTTCATTTTTAGGTTTCACTCTGTTTTCTCCTATAGGGATACATGTATTTGGAACTCTAAATCAAACACGGTTTGTGCTAGCTCTTTGAAACTTGACACAATAAAGCAGTTTCAATTTCTATCTCTATGGTTTGTTTGCTGTTGATGTAGCACTAAGCAGAGACTTGCGAAAATCACTTTCATGGAAAGGGGTTGCCAAGCTTCCAAAAAACTACGAGTTTCCTGAAATCTCAGCCAACATTTTTTCACCCAATCTTGATGATTCTTTCAGGTAATGATCAATACACCACAACCACGTGGCTCACCAAATTTCGTTCTTCTAGGTTAAACCGTTCGTTTGCAGTAACCGTTTTCATTTTTATGTTTCACTCTGTTTTCGCCTATTGGGATACATGTATTTCGAACTCTAAATCAATCACGGTCTGTGCTAGCTCTTTGAAACTTGACACAATAAAGCAGTTTCAAGTTCTATCTCTATGGTTTGTTTGCTGTTGATGTAGCCCTAAGCAGAGACTGGCGAAAATCACATTCATGGAAAGGGGTTGCCAAGCTTCCAAAAAACTACGAGTTGCCTGAAATCTCAGCCAACATTTTTTCACCCAATCTTGATGATTCTTTCAGGTAATGATCAGTACACCAAAACCACTTGGCTCACCAAATTTCGTTCTTCTAGGTTAAACCGTTCGTTTGCAGTAACCGTTTTCTTTTTTAGGTTTCACTCTGTTTTCTCCTATAGGGATACATGTATTTGGAACTCTAAATCAAACACGGTTTGTCCTAGCTCTTTGAAACTTGACACAATAAAGCAGTTTCAAGTTCTATCTCTATGGTTTTTTATATTTGATGTAGCCCGAAGCAAAGACTGGCGAAAATCACTTTCATGGAAAGGGGTTGCCAAGCTTCCAAAAAACTACCAGTTGCCTGAAATCTCAGCAAACATTTTTTCACCCAATCTTGATCATTCTTTCAGGTAATGAACAGTACACCAAAACTACTTTTCTCACCAAATTTCGTTCTTCTAGGTTAAACCGTACTTTTGCAGTAACCGTTTTCATTATTAGGTTTCACTCTGTTTTCTCCTATTGGGATACATGTTTTTGGAACTCTAAATCAAACACGGTTTGTGCTAGCTCTTTGAAACTTGACACAATAAAGCAGTTTCAAGTTCTATCTCTATGATTTGATTGCTGTTCATGTACCCCTAAGCAGAGAATGGCGAAAATCACTTTCATGAAAAGGGGTTGCCAAGCTTCCAAAAAACTACAAGTTGCCTGAAATCTCAGCCAACATTTTTTCACCCAATCGTGATGATTCTTTCAGGTAATGATCAGTACACCAAAACCACTAGGCTCACCACGTTTCGTTCTTCTAGGTTAAACCGTTCGTTTGCAGTAACCATTTTCATTTTTAGGTTTCACTCTGTTTTCTCCTATAGGGATACATGTCTTTGGAACTCTAAATCAAACACGGTTTGTGCTAGCTCTTTGAAACTTGACACAATAAAGCAGTTTCAAGTTCTATCTCTATGGTTTGTTTGCTATTGATGTAGCCCTAAGCAGAGACTGGCGAAAATCACTTTCATGGAAAGGGGTTGCCAAGCTTCCAAAAAACTACGAGTTGCCTGAAATCTCAGCCAATGTTTTTTCACCCAATCTTGATGATTCTTTCAGGTAATGATCAGTACACCAAAACCACTTGGCTCACCAAATTTCGTTCTCCTTGGTTAAACCGTTCATTTGCAGTAACCGTTTTCATATTTAGGTTTCACTCTGTTTTCTCCTATAGGGATACATGTATTTGGAACTCTAAATCAAACACGGTTTGTGCTAGCTCTTTGAAACTTCACAAAAAAAGCAGTTTCAAGTTCTATCTCTATGGTTTGTTTGCTGTTGATGTAGCCCTAAGCAGAGACTGGCGAAAATCACATTCATGGAAAGGGGGTTGCCAAGCTTCCAAAAAACTACGAGTTGCCTGAAATCTCAGCCAACATTTTTTCACCCAATCTTGATGATTCTTTCAGGTAAAAATCAGTACACCAAAACCACTTGGCTCACCAAATTTCGTTCTTCTAGGTTAAACCGTTCGTTTGCAGTAAACGTTTTCATTTTTAGGTTTCACTCTGTTGTCTCCTATACGGATACATGTATTTGGAACTCTAAATCAAACACGGTTTGTGCTAGCTCTTTGAAACATGACACAATATAGCAGTTTCAAGTTCTATCTCTATGGTTTGTTTACATTTGATGTAGCCCGAAGCAAAGACTGGCGAAAATCACTTTCATGGAAAGGGGTTGCCAAGCTTCCAACAAACTACGAGTGCCTGAAATCTCAGCAAACATTTTTTCACCCAATCTTGATGATTCTTTCAGGTAATGATCAGTACACCAAAACCACTTGGCTCTCCAAATTTCGTTCTTCTAGGCTAAACCGTACGTTTGCAGTAACCGTTTTCATTTTTAGGTTTCACTCTGTTTTCTCCTATTGGGATACATGTTTTTGGAACTCTAAATCAAACACGGTTTGTGTTAGCTCTTTGAAACTTGACACAATAAAGCAGTTTCAAGTTCTGTCTCTATGGTTTGACTGCTGTTAAAGTACCCCTAAGCAGAGAATGGCGAAAATCACTTTCATGGAAAGGGGTTGCCAAGCTTCCAAAAAACCACAAGTTGACTGAAATCTCAGCAAACATTTTTTCACCCAATCTTCATGATTCTTTCAGGTAATGATCAGTACACCAAAACCACTTGGCTCACCAAATTTCGTTCTTCTAGGTTAAACCGTTCGTATGCAGTAACCGTTTTCATTTTTACGTTTCACTCTGTTTTCTCTTATAGGGATACATGTATTTGTAACTCTAAATCAAACACGGTTTGTGCTAGCTCTTTGAAACATGACACAATAAAGCAGTTTCAAGTTCTATCTCTATGGTTTGTTTGCATTTGATGTAGCCCTAAGCAAAGACTGGTTAAAATCACTTTCATGGAAAGGGGTTGCCAAGCTTCCAAAAAACTACAAGTTTCCTGAAATCTCAGCAAACATTTTTTCACCCAATCTTGATGATTCTTTCAGGTAATGATCAGTACACCAAAACCACTAGGCTCACCAAGTTTCGTTCTACTAGGTTAAACCGTTCGTTTGCAGTAACCATTTTCATTTTTAGGTTTCACTCTGTTTTCTCCTATAGGGATACATGTATTTGGAACTCTAAATCAAACACGGTTTGTGCTAGCTCTTTGAAACTTGACACAATAAAGCAGTTTCAATTTCTATCTCTATGGTTTGTTTGCTGTTGATGTAGCACTAAGCAGAGACTTGCGAAAATCACTTTCATGGAAAGGGGTTGCCAAGCTTCCAAAAAACTACGAGTTTCCTGAAATCTCAGCCAACATTTTTTCACGCAATCTTGATGATTCTTTCAGGTAATGATCAATACACCAAAACCACGTGGCTCACCAAATTTCGTTCTTCTAGGTTAAACCGTTCGTTTGCAGTAACCGTTTTGATTTTTATGTTTCACTCTGTTTTCGCCTATTGGGATACATGTATTTCGAACTCTAAATCAATCACGGTTTGTGCTAGCTCTTTGAAACTTGACACAATAAAGCAGTTTCAAGTTCTATCTCTATGGTTTGTTTGCTGTTGATGTAGCCCTAAGCAGAGACTGGCGAAAATCACATTCATGGAAAGGGGTTGCCAAGCTTCCAAAAAACTACGAGTTGCCTGAAATCTCAGCCAACATTTTTTCACCCAATCTTGATGATTCTTTCAGGTAATGATCAGTACACCAAAACCACTTGGCTCACCAAATTTCGTTCTTCTAGGTTAAACCGTTCGTTTGCAGTAACCGTTTTCTTTTTTAGGTTTCACTCTGTTTTCTCCTATAGGGATACATGTATTTGGAACTCTAAATCAAACACGGTTTGTCCTAGCTCTTTGAAACTTGACACAATAAAGCAGTTTCAAGTTCTATCTCTATGGTTTTTTATATTTGATGTAGCCCGAAGCAAAGACTGGCGAAAATCACTTTCATGGAAAGGGGTTGCCAAGCTTCCAAAAAACTACGAGTTGCCTGAAATCTCAGCCAACATTTTTTCACCCCAATCTTGATGATTCTTTCAGGTAATGATCAGTACACCAAAACCACTTGGCTCACCAAATTTCGTTCTTCTAGGTTAAACCGTTCGTTTGCAGTAACCGTTTTCATTTTTAGGTTTCACTCTGTTTTCTCCTATAGGGATACATGTATTTGGAACTCTAAATCAAACACGGTTTGTCCTAGCTCTTTGAAACTTGACACAATAAAGCAGTTTCAAGTTCTATCTCTATGGTTTTTTATATTTGATGTAGCCCGAAGCAAAGACTGGCGAAAATCACTTTCATGGAAAGGGGTTGCCAAGCTTCCAAAAAACTACCAGTTGCCTGAAATCTCAGCAAACATTTTTTCACCCAATCTTGATCATTCTTTCAGGTAATGAACAGTACACCAAAACTACTTTTCTCACCAAATTTCGTTCTTCTAGGTTAAACCGTACTTTTGCAGTAACCGTTTTCATTTTTAGGTTTCACTCTGTTTTCTCCTATTGGGATACATGTTTTTGGAACTCTAAATCAAACACGGTTTGTGCTAGCTCTTTGAAACTTGACACAATAAAGCAGTTTCAAGTTCTATCTCTATGATTTGATTGCTGTTCATGTACCCCTAAGCAGAGAATGGCGAAAATCACTTTCATGAAAAGGGGTTGCCAAGCTTCCAAAAAACTACAAGTTGCCTGAAATCTCAGCCAACATTTTTTCACCCAATCGGGATGATTCTTTCAGGTAATGATCAGTACACCAAAACCACTAGGCTCACCACGTTTCGTTCTTCTAGGTTAAACCGTTCGTTTGCAGTAACCATTTTCATTTTTAGGTTTCACTCTGTTTTCTCCTATAGGGATACATGTCTTTGGAACTCTAAATCAAACACGGTTTGTGCTAGCTCTTTGAAACTTGACACAATAAAGCAGTTTCAAGTTCTATCTCTATGGTTTGTTTGCTATTGATGTAGCCCTAAGCAGAGACTGGCGAAAATCACTTTCATGGAAAGGGGTTGCCAAGCTTCCAAAAAACTACGAGTTGCCTGAAATCTCAGCCAATGTTTTTTCACCCAATCTTGATGATTCTTTCAGGTAATGATCAGTACACCAAAACCACTTGGCTCACCAAATTTCGTTCTCCTTGGTTAAACCGTTCATTTGCAGTAACCGTTTTCATATTTAGGTTTCACTCTGTTTTCTCCTATAGGGATACATGTATTTGGAACTCTAAATCAAACACGGTTTGTGCTAGCTCTTTGAAACTTCACAAAAAAAGCAGTTTCAAGTTCTATCTCTATGGTTTGTTTGCTGTTGATGTAGCCCTAAGCAGAGACTGGCGAAAATCACATTCATGGAAAGGGGTTGCCAAGCTTCCAAAAAACTACGAGTTGCCTGAAATCTCAGCCAACATTTTTTCACCCAATCTTGATGATTCTTTCAGGTAAAAATCAGTACACCAAAACCACTTGGCTCACCAAATTTCGTTCTTCTAGGTTAAACCGTTCGTTCGCAGTAAACGTTTTCATTTTTAGGTTTCACTCTGTTGTCTCCTATACGGATACATGTATTTGGAACTCTAAATCAAACACGGTTTGTGCTAGCTCTTTGAAACATGACACAATATAGCAGTTTCAAGTTCTATCTCTATGGTTTGTTTACATTTGATGTAGCCCGAAGCAAAGACTGGCGAAAATCACTTTCATGGAAAGGGGTTGCCAAGCTTCCAACAAACTACGAGTGCCTGAAATCTCAGCAAACATTTTTTCACCCAATCTTGATGATTCTTTCAGGTAATGATCAGTACACCAAAACCACTTGGCTCACCAAATTTTGTTCTTCTAGGCTAAACCGTACGTTTGCAGTAACCGTTTTCATTTTTAGGTTTCACTCTGTTTTCTCCTATTGGGATACATGTTTTTGGAACTCTAAATCAAACACGGTTTGTGCTAGCTCTTTGAAACTTGACACAATAAAGCAGTTTCAAGTTCTATCTCTATGATTTGATTGCTGTTCATGTACCCCTAAGCAGAGAATGGCGAAAATCACTTTCATGAAAAGGGGTTGCCAAGCTTCCAAAAAACTACAAGTTGCCTGAAATCTCAGCCAACATTTTTTCACCCAATCGTGATGATTCTTTCAGGTAATGATCAGTACACCAAAACCACTAGGCTCACCACGTTTCGTTCTTCTAGGTTAAACCGTTCGTTTGCTGTAACCGTTTTCATTTTTAGGTTTCACTCTGTTTTCTCCTATAGGGATACATGTCTTTGGAACTCTAAATCAAACACGGTTTGTGCTAGCTCTTTGAAACTTGACACAATAAAGCAGTTTCAAGTTCTATCTCTATGGTTTGTTTGCTATTGATGTAGCCCTAAGCAGAGACTGGCGAAAATCACTTTCATGGAAAGGGGTTGGCAAGCTTCCAAAAAACTACGAGTTGCCTGAAATCTCAGCCAATGTTTTTTCACCCAATCTTGATGATTCTTTCAGGTAATGATCAGTACACCAAAACCACTTGGCTCACCAAATTTCGTTCTCCTTGGTTAAACCGTTCATTTGCAGTAACCGTTTTCATATTTAGGTTTCACTCTGTTTTCTCCTATAGGGATACATGTATTTGGAACTCTAAATCAAACACGGTTTGTGCTAGCTCTTTGAAACTTCACAAAAAAAGCAGTTTCAAGTTCTATCTCTATGGTTTGTTTGCTGTTGATGTAGCCCTAAGCAGAGACTGGCGAAAATCACATTCATGGAAAGGGGTTGCCAAGCTTCCAAAAAACTACGAGTTGCCTGAAATCTCAGCCAACATTTTTTCACCCAATCTTGATGATTCTTTCAGGTAAAAATCAGTACACCAAAACCACTTGGCTCACCAAATTTCGTTCTTCTAGGTTAAACCGTTCGTTTGCAGTAAACGTTTTCATTTTTAGGTTTCACTCTGTTGTCTCCTATACGGATACATGTATTTGGAACTCTAAATCAAACACGGTTTGTGCTAGCTCTTTGAAACATGACACAATATAGCAGTTTCAAGTTCTATCTCTATGGTTTGTTTACATTTGATGTAGCCCGAAGCAAAGACTGGCGAAAATCACTTTCATGGAAAGGGGTTGCCAAGCTTCCAACAAACTACGAGTGCCTGAAATCTCAGCAAACATTTTTTCACCCAATCTTGATGATTCTTTCAGGTAATGATCAGTACACCAAAACCACTTGGCTCTCCAAATTTCGTTCTTCTAGGCTAAACCGTACGTTTGCAGTAACCGTTTTCATTTTTAGGTTTCACTCTGTTTTCTCCTATTGGGATACATGTTTTTGGAACTCTAAATCAAACACGGTTTGTGTTAGCTCTTTGAAACTTGACACAATAAAGCAGTTTCAAGTTCTGTCTCTATGGTTTGACTGCTTTTAAAGTACCCCTAAGCAGAGAATGGCGAACATCACTTTCATGGAAAGGGGTTGCCAAGCTTCCAAAAAACTACGAGTTTCCTGAAATCTCAGCCAACATTTTTTCACCCAATCTTGATGATTCTTTCAGGTAATGATCAATACACCAAAACCACGTGGCTCACCAAATTTCGTTCTTCTAGGTTAAACCGTTCGTTTGCAGTAACCGTTTTCTTTTTTAGGTTTCACTCTGTTTTCTCCTATAGGGATACATGTATTTGGAACTCTAAATCAAACACGGTTTGTCCTAGCTCTTTGAAACTTGACACAATAAAGCAGTTTCAAGTTCTATCTCTATGGTTTTTTATATTTGATGTAGCCCGAAGCAAAGACTGGTGAAAATCACTTTCATGGAAAGGGGTTGCCAAGCTTCCAAAAAACTACCAGTTGCCTGAAATCTCAGCAAACATTTTTTCACCCAATCTTGATGATTCTTTCAGGTAATGAACAGTACACCAAAACTAGTTTTCTCACCAAATTTCGTTCTTCTAGGTTAAACCGTACGTTTGCAGTAACCGTTTTCATTTTTAGGTTTCACTCTGTTTTCTCCTATTGGGATACATGTTTTTGGAACTCTAAATCAAACACGGTTTGTGCTAGCTCTTTGAAACTTGACACAATAAAGCAGTTTCAAGTTCTATCTCTATGATTTGATTGCTGTTCATGTACCCCTAAGCAAAGAATGGCGAAAATCACTTTCATGAAAAGGGGTTGCCAAGCTTCCAAAAAACTACAAGTTGCCTGAAATCTCAGCAAACATTTTTTCACCCAATCGTTATGATTCTTTCAGGTAATGATCAGTACACCAAAACCACTAGGCTCACCACGTTTCGTTCTTCTAGGTTAAACCGTTCGTTTGCAGTAACCGTTTTCATTTTTAGGTTTCACTCTGTTTTCTCCTATAGGGATACATGTCTTTGGAACTCTAAATCAAACACGGTTTGTGCTAGCTCTTTGAAACTTGACACAATAAAGCAGTTTCAAGTTCTATCTCTATGGTTTGTTTGCTATTGATGTAGCCCTAAGCAGAGACTGGCGAAAATCACTTTCATGGAAAGGGGTTGCCAAGCTTCCAAAAAACTACGAGTTGCCTGAAATCTCAGCCAATGTTTTTTCACCCAATCTTGATGATTCTTTCAGGTAATGATCAGTACACCAAAACCACTTGGCTCACCAAATTTCGTTCTCCTTGGTTAAACCGTTCATTTGCAGTAACCGTTTTCATTTTTAGGTTTCACTCTGTTTTCTCCTATAGGGATACATGTATTTGGAACTCTAAATCAAACACGGTTTGTGCTAGCTCTTTGAAACTTGACACAATAAAGCAGTTTCAAGTTCTATCTCTATGGTTTGTTTGCTGTTGATGTAGCCCTAAGCAGAGACTGGCGAAAATCACATTCATGGAAAGGGGTTGCCAAGCTTCCAAAAAACTACGAGTTGCCTGAAATCTCAGCCAACATTTTTTCACCCAACATTGATGATTCTGTCAGGTAATGATCAGTACACCAAAACCACATGGCTCACCAAATTTCGTTCTTCTAGGTTAAACCGTTCGTTTGCAGTAACCGTTTTCATTTTTAGGTTTCACTCTGTTTTCTCCTATAGGGATACATGTATTTGGAACTCTAAATCAAACACCGTTTGTGCTAGCTCTTTGAAACTTGACACAATAAAGCAGTTTCAAGTTCTATCTCTATGGTTTGTTTGCTGTTGATGTACCCCTAAGCAGAGAATGGCGAAAATCACTTTCATGGAAAGGGGTTGCCAAGCTTCCAAAAAACTACGAGTTGCCTGAAATCTCAGCAAACACTTTTTCACCCAATCTTGATGATACTTTCAGGTAGTGATCAGTACACCAAGCCCACTTGGCTCGCCCAATTTCGTTCTTCTAGGTTAAACCGTTCGTTGGCAGCAACCGGTTTCATTTTGAGGTTTCACTCTGTTTTCTCCTATAGGGATACATGTATTTGGAACTCTAAATCAAACACGGTTTGTGCTAGCTCTTTGAAACTTGACACAATAAAGCAGGTTCAAGTTCTATCACTATGGTTTGTTTGCTGTTGATGTAGCCCTAAGCAGAGACTGGCGAGAATCACTTTCATGGAAAGGGCCTGCCAAGCTTCCAAAAAACTACGAGTTGCCTGAAATCTCAGCAAACATATTTTGACCCAATCTTGAGGATTCTTTCAGGTAATGATCAGTACACCAAAACCACTTGGCTCACCAAATTTCGTTCTTCTAGGTTAAACCGTTCGTGTGCAGTAACCGTTTTCATTTTTAGGTTTTATTCTGTTTTCTCCTATAGGGATACATGTTTTTGGAACTCTAAATCAAACACGGTTTGTGCTAGCTCTTTGAAACTTGACACAATAAAGCAGTTTCAAGTTCTATCTCTATGGTTTGTTTGCTGTTGATGTAGCCCTAAGCAGAGACTGGCGAAAATCACATTCATGGAAAGGGTTTGCCAAGCTTTCAAAAAACTACGAGTTGCCTGAAATATCAGCAAACATTTTTTCACCCAATCTTGATGATTCTTTCAGGTAATGATCAGTACACCAAAACCACTTGGCTCACCAAATTTCGTTCTTCTAGTTTAAACCATTCGTTTGCAGTAACGTTTTCATTTTTAGGTTTCACTCTGTTTTCTACTATAGGGATACATGTATTTGGAACTCTAAATCAAACACGGTTTGTGCTAGCTCTTTGAAACTTGATACAATAAAGCATTTTCAAGTTCTATCTCTATGGTTTGTTTGCTGTTGATGTAGCCCTAAACAGAGACTGGCGAAAATCACTTTCATGGAAAGGGATTGCAAAGCTTCCAAAAAACTACGAGTTGCCTAAAATCTCAGCAAACATGTTTTGACCCAATCTTGAGGATTCTTTCAGGTAATGATCAGTACACCAAAACCACTTGGCTCACCAAATTTCGTTCTTCTAGGTTAAACCGTTCGTTTGCAGTAACGTTTTCATTTTTAGGTTTCACTCTGTTTTCTCCTAAAGGGATACATGTATTTGGAACTCTAAATCAAACACGGATTGTGCTAGCTCTTTGAAACTTGACACAATAAAGCAGTTTCAAGTTCTATCTCTATTGTTTTTTTGCTGTTGATGTAGCCCTAAGCAGAGACTGGCGAAAATCACTTTCATGGAAAGGGGTTGCCAAGCTTCCAAAAAACTACGAGTTGCCTGAAATCTCAGCCAACATTTTTTCACCCAATCTTGATGATTCTTTCAGGTAATAATCAGTACACCAAAACCACTTGGCTCACCAAATTTCGTTCTTCTAGGTTAAACCGTTCGTTTGCAGTAACCGTTTTCATTTTTAGGTTTCACTCTGTTTTCTCCTATACGGTTACATGTATTTGAAACTCTAAATCAAACACGGTTTGTGCTAGCTCTTTGAAACTTGACACAATAAAGCAGTTTCAAGTTCTATCTCTGTGGTTTGTTTACATTTGATGTAACCCGAAGCAAAGACTTGCGAAAATCACTTTCATGGAAAGGGGTTGCCAAGCTTCCAAAAATCTACGAGTTGCCTGAAATCTCAGCAAACATTTTTTCACCCAATCTTGATGATTCTTTCAGGTAATGACCAGTACACCAAAACCACTTGGCTCACCAAATTTCGTTCTTCTAGGTTAAACCGTACGTTTGCAGTAACCATTTTCATTTTTAGGTTTCACTCTGTTTTCTTCTATTGGGATACATGTTTTTGGAACTCTAAATCAAACACGGTTTGTGCTAGCTCTTTGAAACTTGACACAATAAAGCAGTTTCAAGTTCTATCTTAATGGTTTGATTGCTGTTCATGTACCCCTAAGCAGAGAATGGCGAAAATCACTTTCATGGAAAGGGGTTGCCAAGCTTCCCAAAAACTACGAGTTGCCTGAAATCTCAGCCAATGTTTTTTCACCCAATCTTGATGATTCTTTCAGGTAATGATCAGTACACCAAAACCACTTGGCTCACCAAATTTCCTTCTTCTAGGTTAAACAGTTCATTTGCAGTAACCGTTTTCATTTTTAGGTTTCACTCTGTTTTCTCCTATAGGGATACATGTATTTGGAACTCTAAATCAAATACGGTTTGTGCTAGCTCTTTGAAACTTGACACAATAAAGCAGTTTCAAGTTCTATCTCTATGTTTTGTTTGCTGTTGATGTAGCCCTAAGCAGAGACTGGCGAAAATCACATTCATGGAAAGGGGTTGCCAAGCTTCCAAAAAACTACGAGTTGCCTGAAATATCAGCAAACATTTTTTCACCCAATCTTGATGATTCTTTCAGGTAATGATCAGTACTCCAAAACCACTTGGCTCACCAAATTTCGTTCTTCTAGTTTACACCATTCGTTTGCAGTAACCGTTTTCATTTTTAGGTTTCACTCTGTTTTCTCTTATAGGGATACATGTATTTGGAACTCTAAATCAAACACGGTTTGTGCTAGCTCTTTGAAACTTGACACAATAAAGCAGTTTCAAGTTCTATCTCTATGGTTTGTTTGCTGTTGATGTAGCCCTAAGCAGAGACTGGCGAAAATCACTTTCATGGAAAGGGTTGCCAAGCTTCCAAAAAACTACGAGTTGCCTGAAATCTCAGCAAACATATTTTGACCCAATCTTGAGGATTCTTTCAGGTAATTATCAGTACACCAAAATCACTTGGCTCACCAAATTTCGTTCTTCTAGGTTAAACCGTTCGTTTGCAGTAACCGTTTTCATTTTTAGGTTTCACTCTGTTTTCTCCTATAGGGATACATGTATTTGGAACTCTAAATCAAACACGGTTTGTGCTCGCTCTTTGAAACTTGACACAATAAAGCAGTTTCAAGTTCTATCTCAATATTTTTTTTGCTGTTGATGTAGCCCTAAGCAGAGACTGGCGAAAATCACTTTCAATGAAAGGGGTTGCCAAGCTTCTGAAAAACTACGAGTTGCCTGAAATCTCAGCCAACATTTTTTCACCCAATCTTGATGATTCTTTTATGTAATGATCAGTACACCAAAACCACTTGGCTCACCCAATTTCGTTCTTCTAGGTTAAACCGTTCGTTTGCAGTAACCGTTTTCATTTTTAGGTTTCACTCTGTTTTCTCCTATAGGGATACATGTATTTGGAACTCTAAATCAAACACGGTTTGTGCTAGCTCTTTGAAACTTGACACAATAAAGCAGTTTCAAGTTCTATCTCTATGGTTTGTTTGCTGTTGATGTAGCCCTAAGCAGAGACTGGCGAAAATCACTTTCATGGAAAGTGGTTGCCAAGCTTCCAAAAAACTACGAATTGCCTGAAATCTCAGCAAACATTTTTTCACCCAATCTTGATGACTCTTTCAGGTAATGATGAGTACACCAAAACAACTTGGCTCACCATATTTCGTTCTTCTAGTTTAAACTGTTCGTTTGCAGTAACCGTTTTCATTTTTAGGTTTCACTCTGTTTTCTCCTATAGGGATACATGTATTTGGAACTCTAAATCAAACACGGTTTGTGCTAGCTCTTTGAAACTTCACACAATAAAGCAGTTTCAAGTTCTATCTCTATGGTTTGTTTGCTGTTGATGTAGCCCTTAGCAGAGACTCGCGAAAATCACTTACATAAAAAGGGGTTGCGAAGCTTCCAAAAAACTCCGAGTTGCCTGAAATCTCAGCCAACATTTTTTCACCCAATCTTGATGATTCTTTCAGGTAATTATCAGTACACCAAAACCACTTGGCTCACCAAATTTCGTTCTTCTAGGTTAAACCGTTCGTTTGCAGTAACAGTTTTCATTTTTAGGTTTCACTCTGTTTTCTCCTATAGGGATACATGTATTTGGAACTCTAAATTAAAAACGGTTTGTGCTACCTCTTTGAAACTTGACACAATAAAGCAGTTTCAAGTTCTATCTCTATGGTTTGTTTGCTATTGATGTAGCCTTAAGCAGAGAGTGGCGAAAATAACTTTCATTGAAAGGGGTTGCCAAGGTACCAAAAAACTACGAGTTTCCTGAAATCTCAGCCAACATTTTTTCATCCAATCTTGATGATTCTTTCAGGTAATGATCAGTACACCAAAACCACTTGGCTCCCCAAATTTCGTTCTTCTAGGTTAAACCGTTCGTTTGCAGTAACCGTTTTCATTTTTAGGTTTCACTCTGTTTTCTCCTATAGGAATACATGTATTTGGAACTCTAAATCAAACACGGTTTGTGCCAGCTTTTTGAAACTTGACACAATAAAGCAGTTTCAAGTTCTATCTCTATGGTTTGTTTGCTGTTGATGTAGCCCTAAGCAGAGACTGGTGAAAATCACTTTAATGGAAAGTGGTTGCCAAGCTTCCAAAAAACTACAAGTTGCCTGAAATCTCATCCAACATTTTTTCACCCAATCTTGATGATTCTGTCAGGTAATGATCAGTACACCAAAACCACTTGGCTCACCAAATTTCGTTCTTCTAGGTTAAACCGTTCGTTTGCAGTAACCGTTTTCATTTTTATAATTCACTCTGTTTTCTCCTATAGGGATACATGTATTTGAAACTCTAAATCAAACAGGGTTTGTGCTAGCTCTTTGAAACTTGACACAATAAAGCAGTTTCAAGTTCTATCTCTATAGTTTGTTTGCTGTTGATGTAGCCCTAAGCAGAGACTGGCGAAAATCACTTTCATGGAAAAGGGTTGCCAAGCTTCCAAAAAACTACGAGTTGCCTGAAATCTCAGCCAACATTTTTTCACCCAATCTTGATGATTCTTTCAGGTAATGAACAGTACACCAAAACCACTTGGCTCACCATATTTCGTTCTTCTAGTTTAAACTGTTCCTTTGCAGTAACCGTTTTCATTTTTAGGTTTCACTCTGTTTTCTCCTATAGGGATACATGTATTTGTAACTCTAAGTCAAACACGGTTTGTGCTAGCTCTTTGAAACTTGACACAATAAAGTAGTTTCAAGTTCTTTCTCTATGGTTTGTTTGCTGTTGATGTAGCCCTAATCAGAGACTGACGAAAATCACTTTAATAGAAAGGTGTTGCCAAGCTTCCAAAAAACTACGAATTGCCTGAAATCTCAGCCAACAATTTTTCACCCAATCTTGATGATTCTTTCAGGTAATGAACAGTACACCAAAACCACTTGGCTCACCAAATTTCGTTCTTCTAGGTTAAACCGTTCGTTTGCAGTAACCGATTTCATTTTTAGGTTTCACTGTTTTCTCCTATAGGGATACATGTATTTGGAACCCTAAATCAAACACGGTTTGTGCTAGCTCTTTGAAACTTGACACAATAAAGCAGTTTCAAGTTCTATCTCTATGGTTTGTTTGCTGCTGATGTAGCCCTAAGGAGAGACTGGCGAAAATCACTTTCATGGAAAGGGTTTGCCAAGCTTCCAAAAAACTACGAGTTGCCTGAAATCTCAGCCAACATTTTTTCACCAATCTTGATGATTCATTCAGGTAATGATCAGTACACCAAAACCACTTAGCTCACCAAATTTCGTTCTTCTAGGTTAAACCGTTCGTTTGCAGTAACCGTTTTCATTTTTAGGTTTCACTCTGTTTTCTCCTATAGGAATACATGTATTTGGAACTCTAAATCAAACACGGTTTGTGCCAGCTTTTTGAAACTTGACACAATAAAGCAGTTTCAAGTTCTATCTCTATGGTTTGTTTGCTGTTGATGTAGCCCTAAGCAGAGACTGGTGAAAATCACTTTAATGGAAAGTGGTTGCCAAGCTTCCAAAAAACTACAAGTTGCCTGAAATCTCATCCAACATTTTTTCACCCAATCTTGATGATTCTTTCAGGTAATGATCAGTACACCAAAACCACTTGGCTCACCAAATTTCGTTCTTCTAGGTTAAACCGTTCGTTTGCAGTAACCGTTTTCATTTTTATAATTCACTCTGTTTTCTCCTATAGGGATACATGTATTTGAAACTCTAAATCAAACAGGGTTTGTGCTAGCTCTTTGAAACTTGACACAATAAAGCAGTTTCAAGTTCTATCTCTATAGTTTGTTTGCTGTTGATGTAGCCCTAAGCAGAGACTGGCGAAAATCACTTTCATGGAAAGGGGTTGCCAAGCTTCCAAAAAACTACGAGTTGCCTGAAATCTCAGCAAACATTTTTTCACCTAATCTTGATGATTCTTTCAGGTAATGATCAGTACACCAAAACCACTTGGCTCACCCAATTTCGTTCTTCTAGGATAAACCGTTCGTTTGCAGTAACCGTTTTCATTTTTAGGTTTCACTCTGTTTTCTCCTATAGGGATACATGTATTTGGAACTCTAAATCAAACACGGTTTGTGCTAGCTCTTTGAATCTTGACACAATAAAGCAGTTTCTAGTTCTATCTCTATGGTTTGTTTGCTGTTGATGTAGCCCTAAGCAGAGACTGGCGAAAATCACTTTCATGGAAAGGGGTTGCCAAGCTTCCAAAAAACTACGAGTTGCCTGAAATCTCAGCAAACATTTTTTCACCCAATCTTGATGATTCTTTCGGGTAATGATCAGTACACCAAAACAACGAAGCTCACCAAGTTTCGTTCTTCTAGGTTAAACGGTTTGTTGGCAGTAACCGTTTTCATTTTTAGGTTTCACTCTGTTTTCTCCTATAGGGATACATGTATTTGGAACACTAAATGAAAAACGGTTTGTGCTAGCTCTTTGAAACTTGAAACAATAAAGCAGTTTCAATTTCTATCTCTATGGTTTGTTTGCTGTTGATGTAGCCCTAAGCAGAGAGTGGCGAAAATAACTTTCATGGAAAGGGGTTGCCAAGCTTCCAAAAAACTCCGAGTTGCCTGAAATCTCAGCAAACATTTTTTCACCCAATCTTGTTGATTCTTTCAGGTAGTGAACTGTACACCAAAACCACTAAGCTCACCAAGTTTCGTTCTTCTGGGTTAAACCGTTCGTTTGCAGTAACCGTTTTCATTTTTAGGTTTCACTCTGTTTTCTCCTATAGGGATACATGTATTTGGAACTCTAAATCAAACAAGGTTTGTGCTAGCTCTTTGAAACTTGACACAATAAAGCTGTTTCAAGTTCTATCTCTATGGTTTGTTTGCTCTTGAAGTAGCCCTAAGCAGAGACTGGCAAAAATCACTTTCATGGAAAGTGGTTGCCAAGCTTCCAAAAGACTACGAGTTGCCTGAAATATCAGCCAATATTTTTTCTCCCAATCTTGATGATTCTTTCAGGTAATGATCAGAACACCTAAACCACTTGGCTCACCAAATCATTCTTCTAGGTTAAACCGTTCTTTTGCAGTAACCGTTTTCATTTTTAGGTTTTACTCTGTTTTCTCCTGTAGGGATACATGTATTTGGAACTCTAAATCAAACACGGTTTGTGCTAGCACTTTGAAACTTGACACAATAAAGCAGTTTCAAGTTCTCTCTCTATGGTTTGTTTGCTGTTGATGTAGCCCTAAGCAGAGACTGGCGAAAATCACTTTCATGGAAAGGGGTTGCCAAGCTTCCTAAGACTACGAGTTTCCTGAAATCTCAGCCAACATTTTTTCACCTAATCTTGATGATTCTTTCAGGTAATGATCAGTACACCAAAACTACTTGGCTCACCAAATTTCGTTCTTCTAGGATAAACCGTTCGTTTGCAGAAACCGTTTTCATTTTTAGGTTTCACTCTGTTTTCTCCTATAGGGATACATGTATTTGGAACTCTAAATCAAACACGGTTTGTGCTAGCTCTTTGAATCTTGACACAATAAAGCAGTTTCTACTTCTATCTCTATGGTTTTTTGCTGTTGATGTAGCCCTAAGCATAGACTGGCGAAAATCACTTTCATGGAAAGGGGTTGCCAAGCTTCCAAAAAACTACGAGTTGCCTGAAATCTCAGCCAACATTTTTTCACCCAATCTTGATGATTCTTTCAGGTAATGATCAGTACACCAAAACCACTTGGGTCACCAAATTTCGTTCTTCTAGGTTAAACCGTTCGTTTGCAGTAACCGTTTTCATTTTTAGGTTTCACTCTGTTTTCTCCTACAGGGATACATGTATTTGGAACTCTAAATCAAACACGGATTGTGCTAGCTCTGTGAAACTTGACACAATAAAGCAGTTTCAAGTTCTCTCTCTATGGTTTGTTTGCTGTTGATGTAGCCCTAAGCAGAGACTGGCAAAAATCACTTTCATGGAAAGGGGTTGCCAAGCTTCCAAAAAACTACGAGTTGCCTGAAATCTCAGCCAACATTTTTTCACCCAATCTTGATGATTCTTTCAGGTAATGATCAGTACACCATAACCACTTGGCTCACCAAATTTCGTTCTTCTAGGTTAAACCGTTCGTTTGCAGTTGGCGTTTTAATTTTTAGGTTTCACTCTGTTTTCTCCTATAGGGATACATGTATTTGGAACTCTAAATCAAACACGGTTTGTGCTAGCTCTTTGAAACTTGACACAATAAAGAAGTTTCAAGTTCTTTCTCAATGGTTTGTTTGCTGTTGATGTAGCCCAAAGCAGAGACTGGCGATGATCACTTTCATGGAAAGGGGTTGCCAAGCTTCCAAAAAACTACGAGTTGCCTGAAATCTCAGCCAACATTTTTTCACCAAATCTTGATGATTCTTTCAGGTAATGATCAGTACACCAAAACAACGAAGCTCACCAAGTTTCGTTCTTCTAGGTTAAACCGTTCGTTTGCAGTAACCGTTTTCATTTTTAGGTTTCACTCTGTTTTCTCCTATAAGGATACATGTATTTGGAACACTAAATGAAAAACGGTTTGTGCTAGCTCTTTGAAACTTGACAAAATAAAGCAGTTTCAAGTTCTATCTCTATGATTTGTTTGCTGTTGATGTAGCCCTAAGCAGACAGTGGCGAAAATAACTTTCATGGAAAGGGGTTACCAAGCTTCCAAAAACCGAGGAGTTGCCTGAAATCTCAGCAAACATTTTTTCACCCAATCTTGATGATTCTTTCAGGTAGTGAAATGTACACCAAAACCACTAAGCTCACCAAGTTTCGTTCTTCTGGGTTAAACCGTTCGTTTGCAGTAACCGTTTTCATTTTCAAGTTTCACTCTCTTTTCTCCTATAGGGATACATGTATTTGGAACTCTAAATAAAACACGGTTTGTGCTAGCTCTTTGAAACTTGACACAATAAAGCAGTTTCAAGTTCTATCTCTATGGTTTGTTTGCTGTTGAAGTACCCCTAAGCAGAGACTGGCGAAAATCACTTTCATGGAAAGGGGTTGCCAAGCTTCCAAAAAACTACGAGTTGCCTGAAATCTCAGCCAATATTTTTTCACCCAATCTTGATGATTCTTTCAGGTAATGATCAGAACACCTAAACCACTTGGCTCACCAAATCATTCTTCTAGGTTAAACAGTTCGTTTGCAGTAACCGTTTTCATTTTTAGGTTTTACTCTGTTTTCTCTTATAGGGATACATATATTTGGAACTCTAAATCAAACACGGTTTGTGCTAGCTCTTTGAAATTTGACACAATAAAGCAGTTTCGAGTTCTATCTCTATGGTTTGTTTGTTGTTGATGTAGCCCTATTCAGAGACTGGCGAAAATCACTTTCAGGAAAGGGGTTGCCAAGCGTCCAAAAAACTACGAGTCGCCTGAAAACTCAGCAAACATTTTTTCACCCAATCTTGATGATTCTTTCAGGTAATGATCAGTACAAGAAAACCACTAAGCTCACCAAGTTTCGTTCTTCTAGGTGAAACCGTTCGTTTGCAGTAACCGTTTTCATTTTCAGGTTTCACTCTGTTTTCTCCTATAAGGATACATGTATTTGGAACTCTAAATCAAACACGGTTTCTGCTAGCTCTTTGAAACTTGACACAATAAAGCAGTTTCAAGTTCTATCTCTATGGTTTGTTTGCTGTTGATGTAGCCCTAAGCAGAGACTGGCGAAAATCACTTTCATTGAAAGAGGTTGCCAAGCTTCCAAAAAACTACGCGTTGCCTGAAATCTCAGCCAACATTTTTTCACCCAATCTTGATGATTCTATCAGGTAATGATCAGTACACCAAAACCACTTGGCTCACCAAATTTCGTTCTTCTAGGTTAAACCGTTCGTTTGCAGTAAGCGTTTTCAATTTTAGGTTTCACTCTGTTTTCTCCTATAGGGATACATGTATTTGGAACTCTAAATCAAACACGGTTTGTGGTAGCTCTTTGGAACTTGACACAATAAAGCAGTTTCAAGTTCTATCTCTATGGTTTGTTTGCTGTTGATGTAGCCCTAAGCAGAGACTGGCGAAAATCACTTTCATGGAAAGGGGTTGCCAAGCTTCCAAAAAACTACGAGTTGCCTGAAATCTCAGCCAACATTTTTTCACCCAATCTTGATGATTCTTTCACGTAATGATCAGTACACCAAAACCACTTGGCTCACCAAATTTCGTTCTTCTAGGTTAAACCGTTCGTTTACAGTAACCGTTTTCAATTTTAGGTTTCACTCTGTTTTCTCCTATAGGGATACATGTATTTGGAACTCTAAATCACACACGGTTTGTGGTAGCTTTTTGGAACTTGACACAATAAAGCAGTTTCATGTTATATCTCTATGGTTTGTTTGCTGTTGATGTAGCCCTAAGCAGAGACTGGCGAAAATCACTTTCATGGACAGGGGTTGCCAAGCTTCCAAAAAACTACGAGTTGCCTAAAATCTCAGCCAAGATTTTTTCACCCAATCTTGATGATTCTTTCAGGTAATGATCAGTACACCAAAACCACTTGGCTCACCAAATTTCGTTCTTCTAGGTTAAACCGTTCGTTTGCAGTAACCGTTTTCATTTTTAGGTTTCACTCTGTTTTCTCCTATAAAGATACATGTATTTGGAACTCTAAATAAAACACGGTTTGTGCTAGCTCTTTGAAACTTGACACAATAAAGCAGTTTCAAGTTCTATTCTATGGTTTGTATGCTGTTGATGTAGCCCTAAGTAGAGACTGGCGAAAATCACTTTCATGGAAAGGGGTTGCCAAGTTTCCAAAAAACTACGAGTTGCCTGAAATCTCAGCCAACATTTTTTCACCCAATCTTGATGATTCTTTCAGGTAATGATCAGTACACCAAAACCACTTGGCTCACCAATTGTCGTTCTTCTAGGTTAAACCGTTCGTTTGCAGTAACCGTTTTCATTTTTAGGTTTCACTCTGTTTTCTCCTATAGGGATACATGTATTTGGAACTCTAAATCAAACACGGTTTGTGCTAGCTCTTTGAAACTTGACACAATAAAGCAGGTTCAAGTTCTATCTCTATGGTTTGTTTGCTGTTGATATAGCCCTAAGCAGAGACTGGAAAAAATCAGTTTCATGGAAAGGGGTTGCCAAGCTTCCAAAAAACTACGAGTTCCCTGAAATCTCAGCAAACGTTTTTTCACCCAATCTTGATGATTCTTTCAGGTAATGATCAGTACACCAAAACCACTAGGCTCACCAAATTTCGTTCTTCTAGGTAAACTGTTCGTTTGCAGTAACCGTTTTCATTTTTAGGTTTCACTCTGTTTTCTCCTATAGGGATACATGTAGTTGGAACTCTAAATCAAACACGGTTTGTGCTAGCTCTTTGAAACTTGACACCATAAAGCACTTTCAAGTTCTATCTCTATGGTTTGTTTGCTGTTGATGTAGCCCTAAGCAGAGACTGGCGAAAATCACTTTCATGGAATGGGGTTGCCAAGCTTCCAAAGGACTAGCAGTTGCCTGAAATATCAGCCAACATTTTTTCACCCAATCTTGATGATTCTTTCAGGTAATGATCAGTACACCAAAACCACTTGGCTCACCAAATTTCATTCTTCTAGGTTAAACCGTTCGTTTGCAGAAACCATTTTCATTTTTAGGTTTCACTCTGTTTTCTATTATAGGGATACATGTATTTTTAACTCTAAATCAAACAAGGTTTGTGCTAGCTCTTTGAAACTTGACACAATAAAGCAGTTTCAAGTTCTATCTCTATGGTTTGTTTGCTGTTGATGTAGCCCTAAGCAGAGACTGGCGAAAATCACTTTCATGGAAAGGGGTTGCCAAGCTTCCAAAAAACTACGTGTTGCCTGAAATCTAAGCCAACATTTTTTGACCCACTCTTGATGATTTTTTCAGGTAATGATCAGTACACGAAAACCACTTGGCTCACCAAATTTCGTTCTTCTACATTAAACCGTTCGTTTACAGTAACCGTTTTCATTTTTAGGTTTCACTCTGTTTTCTCCTATAGGGATACATGTATTTGGAACTCTAAATCAAACACGGTTTGTGCTAGCTCTTTGAAACTTGACACAATAAAGCAGTTTCAAGTTCTATCTCTATGGTTTGTTTGCTGTTGATGTAGCCCTAAGCAGAGACTGGCGAAAATCTCTTTCATGGAAAGGGGTTGCCAAGCTTCCAAAAAACTACGAGTTGCCTGAAATCTCAGCCAACATTTTTTCACCCAATCTTTATGATTCTTTCAGGTAATGATCAGTACACCAAAACCACTTGTCTCACCAAATTTCGCTCTTCTAGGTTAAACCATTCGTTGGCAGTAACTGTTTTCATTTTTAGGTTTCACTCTATTTTCTCCTATAGGGATACATGTATTTGGAACTCCAAATCAAACACGGTTTGTGCTAGCTCTTTGAAACTTGACACAATAAAGCAGTTTCATGTTCTTTCTCTATGGTTTGTTTGCTGTTGATGTAGCCCTAAGCAGAGACTGGCGAAAATCACTTTCATGGAAAAAGGTTGCCAAGCATTCAAAACACTACGAGTTGCCTGAAATCTCAGCCAACATTTTTTCACCCAATCTTGATGATTCTTTCAGGTAATGATCAGTACACCAAACCCACTAGGCTCACCAAATTTCGTTCTTCTAGGTTAAACCGTTCGTTTGCAGTAACCGTTTACATTTTTAGGTTTCACTCTGTTTTCTCCTATAGGGATACATGTATTTGGAACTATAAATGAGACAGCGTTTGTGCTAGCTCTTTGAAACTTGACACAATAAAGCAGTTTCAAGTTCTATCTCTATGGTTTGTTTGCTGTTCATGTAGCCCTAAGCAGAGACTGGCGAAAATCACTTTCATAGAAAGGGGTTGCCAAGCTTCCAAAAAACTACGTGTTGCCTGAAATCTCAGCCAACATTTTTTCACCCACTCTTGATGATTCTTTCAGGTAATGATCAGTACACCAAAACCACATGGCTCACCAAATTTCGTTCTTCTAAGTTAAACCGTTCGTTTGCAGTAACGGTTTTCATTTTTAGGTTTCACTCTGTATTCTCCTATAGAGATACATGTATTTGGAACTCTAAATCAAACATAATTTGTGCTAGCTCTTTGAAACTTGACACAATAAAGCAGATTCAAGTTTTATTTCTATGGTTTGTTTGCTGTTGATGTAGCCCTAAGCAGAGACTGGCGAAAATCACTTTCATGGAAAGGGGTTGCCAAGCTTCCAAAAAACTACGCGTTGCTGAAAACTCACCCAACATTTTTTCACCCAATCTTGATGATTCTTTTAGGTAATGATCAGCACAATGAAACCACTTGGCTCACCAAATTTCGTTCTTCTAGGTTAAACCGTTCGTTTGCAGTAACCGTTTTCATTATTAGGTTTCACTCTGTTTTCTCCTATAACGATACATGTATTTGGAACTCTAAATCAAACACGGTTTGTGCTAGCACTTTGAAACTTGACACAATAAAGCAGTTTCAAGTTCTATCTCTATGGTTTGTTTGCTGTTGATGTAGCCCTAAGCAGAGACTGGCGAAAATCAGTTTCATGGAAAGGGGTTGCCAAGCTTCCAAAAAACTACGAGTTGCCTGAAATCTCAGCCAACATTTTTTTCATCCAATCTTGATGATTCTTTCAGGTAATGATCAGTACACCAAAACCACTTGGCTCACCAAATTTCATTCTTCGAGGTTAAACCGTTCTTTTGCAGTAACCGTTTTAATTTTAAGGTTTCACTCTGTTTTCTCCTATAGGGATACATGTATTTGGAACTCTAAATCAAACACGATTTGTGCTAGCTCTTTGAACCTTGACACAATAAAGCAGTTTCAAGTTCTATCTCTACGGTTTGTTTGCTGTTGATAAAGCCCTAAGCAGAGAATGGCGAAAATCACTTTCATGGAAAGGGGTTGCCAAGCTTCCAAAAAACTACGAGTTGCCTGAAATCCCAGCCAACATTTTTTCACCCAATCTTGATGATTCTTTCAGGTAATGATGAGTACACCAAAACTACTTGGCTCACCAAATTTCGTTCTTCTAGGTTAAACCGTTCGTTTGCAGTAACCGTTTTCATTTTTAGGTTTCACTCTGTTTTCTCCTATAGGGATACATGTATTTGGAACTCTAAATCAAACACGGTTTGTGCTAGCTCTTTGAAACTTGACACAATAAAGAAGTTTCAAGTTCTATCTCTATGGTTTGTTTGCTGTTGATGTAGCCCTAAGCAGAGACTGGCGAAAATCACTTTCATGGAAAGGGGTTGCCAAGCTTCCAAAAAACTACGAGTTGCCTGAAATCTCAGCCAATATTTTTTCACCCAATCGTGATGATTCTTTCAGGTAATGATCAGTACACCACAACCACTTGGCTCACCAAATTACGTTATTCTAGGTTATACCGTTCGTTTTCAGTAACCGTTTTCATTTTTAGGTTTCACTCTGTTTTCTCCTATAGGGATACATGTATTTGGACCTCTAAATCAAACACGGTTTGTGCTAGCACTATGAAACTTGACACAATAAAGCAGTTTCAAGTTCTATCTCTATGTTTTGTTTGCTGTTGATGTAGCCCTAAGCAGAGAGTGGCGAAAATCACTTTCATGGAAAGGGGTTGCCAAGCTTCCAAAAAACTACGAGTTGCCTGAAATCTCAGCCAACATTTTTTCACCCAATCTTGATGATTCTTTCAGTTAATGATGAGTACACCAAAACCACTTGGCTCACCAAATTTCGTTCTTCTAGGTTAAACCGTTCGTTTGCAGTAACCGTTTTCATTTTTAGGTTTCACTCTGTTTTCTCCTATAGGGATACATGTATTTGGAACTCTAAATCAAACACGGTTTGTGCAGGCTCTTTGAAACTTGACACAATAAAGCAGTTTCAAGTTCTATCTCTATGGTTTGTTTGCTGTTGAAGTAGCCCTAAGCAGAGACTGGCGAAAATCACTTTCATGGAAAGGGGTTGCCAAGCTTCCAAAAGACTACGAGTTGCCTGAAATCTCAGCCAATATTTTTTCACCCAATCTTGATGATTCTTTCAGGTAATGATCAGAACACCTAAACCACTTGGCTCACCAAATCATTCTTCTAGGTTAAACAGTTCGTTTGCAGTAACCGTTTTCATTTTTAGGTTTTACTCTGTTTTCTCTTATAGGGATACATATATTTGGAACTCTAAATCAAACACGGTTTGTGCTAGCTCTTTGAAATTTGACACAATAAAGCAGTTTCGAGTTCTATCTCTATGGTTTGTTTGTTGTTGATGTAGCCCTATTCAGAGACTGGCGAAAATCACTTTCAGGAAAGGGGTTGCCAAGCGTCCAAAAAACTACGAGTCGCCTGAAAACTCAGCAAACATTTTTTCACCCAATCTTGATGATTCTTTCAGGTAATGATCAGTACAAGAAAACCACTAAGCTCACCAAGTTTCGTTCTTCTAGGTGAAACCGTTCGTTTGCAGTAACCGTTTTCATTTTCAGGTTTCACTCTGTTTTCTCCTATAAGGATACATGTATTTGGAACTCTAAATCAAACACGGTTTCTGCTAGCTCTTTGAAACTTGACACAATAAAGCAGTTTCAAGTTCTATCTCTATGGTTTGTTTGCTGTTGATGTAGCCCTAAGCAGAGACTGGCGAAAATCACTTTCATGGAAAGAGGTTGCCAAGCTTCCAAAAAACTACGCGTTGCCTGAAATCTCAGCCAACATTTTTTCACCCAATCTTGATGATTCTTTCAGGTAATGATCAGTACACCAAAACCACTTGGCTCACCAAATTTCGTTCTTCTAGGTTAAACCGTTCGTTTGCAGTAAGCGTTTTCAATTTTAGGTTTCACTCTGTTTTCTCCTATAGGGATACATGTATTTGGAACTCTAAATCAAACACGGTTTGTGGTAGCTCTTTGGAACTTGACACAATAAAGAAGTTTCAAGTTCTATCTCTATGGTTTGTTTGCTGTTGATGTAGCCCTAAGCAGAGACTGGCGAAAATCACTTTCATGGAAAGGGGTTGCCAAGCTTCCAAAAAACTACGAGTTGCCTGAAATCTCAGCCAACATTTTTTCACCCAATCTTGATGATTCTTTCACGTAATGATCAGTACACCAAAACCACTTGGCTCACCAAATTTCGTTCTTCTAGGTTAAACCGTTCGTTTACAGTAACCGTTTTCAATTTTAGGTTTCACTCTGTTTTCTCCTATAGGGATACATGTATTTGGAACTCTAAATCAAACACGGTTTGTGGTAGCTTTTTGGAACTTGACACAATAAAGCAGTTTCATGTTATATCTCTATGGTTTGTTTGCTGTTGATGTAGCCCTAAGCAGAGACTGGCGAAAATCACTTTCATGGACAGGGGTTGCCAAGCTTCCAAAAAACTACGAGTTGCCTAAAATCTCAGCCAACATTTTTTCACCCAATCTTGATGATTCTTTCAGGTAATGATCAGTACACCAAAACCACTTGGCTCACCAAATTTCGTTCTTCTAGGTTAAACCGTTCGTTTGCAGTAACCGTTTTCATTTTTAAGTTTCACTCTGTTTTCTCCTATAAAGATACATGTATTTGGAATTTTAAATCAAACACGGTTTGTCCTAGCTCTTTGAAACTTGACACAATAAAGCAGTTTCAAGTTCTATTCTATGGTTTGTATGCTGTTGATGTAGCCCTAAGTAGAGACTGGCGAAAATCACTTTCATGGAAAGGGGTTGCCAAGTTTCCAAAAAACTACGAGTTGCCTGAAATCTCAGCCAACACTTTTTCACCCAATCTTGATGATTCTTTCAGGTAATGATCAGTACACCAAAACAACTTGGCTCACCAATTTTCGGTCTTCTAGGTTAAACCGTTCGTTTGCAGTAACCGTTTTCATTTTTAGGTTTCACTCTGTTTTCTCCTATAGGGATACATGTATTTGGAACTCTAAATCAAACACGGTTTGTGCTAGCTCTTTGAAACTTGACACAATAAAGCAGGTTCAAGTTCTATCTCTATGGTTTGTTTGCTGTTGATGTAGCCCTAAGCAGAGACTGGAAAAAATCAGTTTCATGGAAAGGGGTTGCCAAGCTTCCAAAAAACTACGAGTTCCCTGAAATCTCAGCAAACATTTTTTCACCCAATCTTGATGATTCTTTCAGGTAATGATCAGTACACCAAAACCACTTGGCTCACCAAATTTCGTTCTTCTAGGTTAAACCGTTCGTTTGCAGTAACCGTTTTCATTTTTAGGTTTCACTCTGTTTTCTCCTATAGGGATACATGTAGTTGGAACTCTAAATCAAACACGGTTTGTGCTAGCTCTTTGAAACTTGACACCATAAAGCACTTTCAAGTTCTATCTCTATGGTTTGTTTGCTGTTGATGTAGCCCTAAGCAGAGACTGGCGAAAATCACTTTCATGGAATAGGGTTGCCAAGCTTCCAAAGGACTAGCAGTTGCCTGAAATATCAGCCAACATTTTTTCACCCAATCTTGATGATTCTTTCAGGTAATGATCAGTACACCAAAACCACTTGTCTCACCAAATTTCGCTCTTCTAGGTTAAACCATTCGTTGGCAGTAACTGTTTTCATTTTTAGGTTTCACTCTGTTTTCTCCTATAGGGATACATGTATTTGGAACTCCAAATCAAACGCGGTTTGTGCTAGCTCTTTGAAACTTGACACAATAAAGCAGTTTCATGTTCTTTCTCTATGGTTTGTTTGCTGTTGATGTAGCCCTAAGCAGAGACTGGCGAAAATCACTTTCATGGAAAAAGGTTGCCAAGCATTCAAAACACTACGAGTTGCCTGAAATCTCAGCCTATATTTTTTCACCCAATCTTGATGATTCTTTCAGGTAATGATCAGTACACCAAACCCACTAGGCTCACCAAATTTCGTTCTTCTAGGTTAAACCGTTCGTTTGCAGTAACCGTTTTCATTTTTAGGTTTCACTCTGTTTTCTCCTATAGGGATACATGTATTTGGAACTATAAATGAGACAGCGTTTGTGCTAGCTCTTTGAAACTTGACACAATAAAGCAGTTTCACGTTCTATCTCTATGGTTTGTTTGCTATTGATGTAGCCCTAAGCAGAGACTGGCGAAAATCACTTTCATAGAAAGGGGTTGCCAAGCTTCCAAAAAACTACGTGTTGCCTGAAATCTCAGCCAACATTTTTTCACCCACTCTTGATGATTCTTTCAGGTAATGATCAGTACACCAAAACCACATGGCTCACCAAATTTCGTTCTTCTAAGTTAAACCGTTCGTTTGCAGTAACGGTTTTCATTTTTAGGTTTCACTCTGTTTTCTCCTATAGGGATACATGTATTTGGAACTCTAAATCAAACACGGTTTGCGCTAGCTCTTTGAAACTTGACACAATAAAGCAGTTTCAAGTTCTATCTCTATGGTTTGTTTGCTGTTGATGTAGCCCTAAGCAGAGACTGGTGAAAATCACTTTCATGGAAAGGGGTTGCCAAGCTTTCAAAAAACTATGAGTTGCCTGAAATCTCAGCCAACATTTTTTCACCCAATCTTGATGATTCTTTGCGGTAATGATCAGTACAACAAAACCTCTTGGCTCACCAAATTTCGTTCTTCTAGGTTAAACCGTTCGTTTGCAGTAACCGTTTTCATTTTTAGGTTTCACTCTGTATTCTCCTATAGAGATACATGTATTTGGAACTCTAAATCAAACATAATTTGTGCTAGCTCTTTGAAACTTGACACAATAAAGCAGATTCAAGTTTTATTTCTATGGTTTGTTTGCTGTTGATGTAGCCCTAAGCAGAGACTGGCGAAAATCACTTTCATGGAAAAGGGTTGCCAAGCTTCCAAAAAACTACGCGTTGCTGAAAACTCAGCCAACATTTTTTCACCCAATCTTGATGATTCTTTTAGGTAATGATCAGCACAATGAAACCACTTGGCTCACCAAATTTCGTTCTTCTAGGTTAAACCGTTCGTTTGCAGTAACCGTTTTCATTATTCGGTTTCACTCTGTTTTCTCCTATAACGATACATGTATTTGGAACTCTAAATCAAACACGGTTTGTGCTAGCACTTTGAAACTTGACACAATAAAGCAGTTTCAAGTTCTATCTCTATGGTTTGTTTGCTGTTGATGTAGCCCTAAGCAGAGACTGGCGAAATCAGTTTCATGGAAAGGGGTTGCCAAGCTTCCAAAAACTACGAGTTGCCTGAAATCTCAGCCAACATTTTTTCATCCAATCTTGATGATTCTTTCAGGTAATGATCAGTACACCAAAACCACTCGGCTCACCAAATTTCATTCTTCGAGGTTAAACCGTTCTTTTGCAGTAACCGTTTTAATTTTTAGGTTTCACTCTGTTTTCTCCTATAGGGATACATGTATTTGGAACTCTAAATCAAACACGATTTGTGCTAGCTCTTTGAACCTTGACACAATAAAGCAGTTTCAAGTTCTATCTCTATGGTTTGTTTGCTGTTGATGTAGCCCTAAGTAGAGACTGGCGAAAATCACTTTTCATGGAAAGGGGTTGCCAAGCTTCCAAAAACTACGAGTTGCCTGAAATCCCAGCCAACATTTTTTCACCCAATCTTGATGATTCTTTCAGGTAATGATGAGTACACCAAAACCACTTGGCTCAACAAATTTCGTTCTTCTAGGTTAAACCGTTCGTTTGCAGTAACCGTTTTCATTTTTAGGTTTCACTCTGTTTTCTCCTATAGGGATACATGTATTTGGAACTCTAAATCAAACACGGTTTGTGCTAGCTCTTTGAAACTTGACACAATAAAGAAGTTTCAAGTTCTATCTCTATGGTTTGTTTGCTGTTGATGTAGCCCTAAGCAGAGACTGGTGAAAATCACTTTCATGGAAAGGGGTTGCCAAGCTTCCAAAAAACTACGAGTTGCTGAAATCTCAGCCAATATTTTTTCACCCATCGTGATGATTCTTTCAGGTAATGATCAGTACACCACAACCACTTGGCTCACCAAATTACGTTATTCTAGGTTAAACCGTTCGTTTTCAGTAACCGTTTTCATTTTTAGGTTTCACTCTGTTTTCTCCTATAGGCATACATGTATTTGGACCTCTAAATCAAACACGGTTTGTGCTAGCACTATGAAACTTGACACAATAAAGCAGTTTCAAGTTCTATCTCTATGTTTTGTTTGCTGTTGATGTAGCCCTAAGCAGAGAGGTGGCGAAAATCACTTTCATGGAAAGGGGTTGCCAAGCTTCCAAAAAACTACGAGTTGCCTGAAATCTCAGCCAACATTTTTTCACCCAATCTTGATGATTCTTTCAGTTAATGATGAGTACACCAAAACCACTTGGCTCACCAAATTTCGTTCTTCTAGGTTAAACCGTTCGTTTGCAGTAACCGTTTTTCATTTTTAGGTTTCACTCTGTTTTCTCCTTATAGGGATACATGTATTTGGAACTCTAAATCAAACACGGTTTGTGCAGGCTCTTTGAAACTTGACACAATAAAGCAGTTTCAAGTTCTATCTCTATGTTTGTTTGCTGTTGATGTAGCCCTAAGTAGAGACTGGCGAAAATCACTTTTCATGGAAAGGGGTTGCCAAGCTGCAAAAAACTATGAGTTGCCTGAAATCTCAGCCAACATTTTTTCACCCAATCTGGATGATTCTTTCAGGTAATGATCAGTACAGGAAACCACTTGGCTCACCAAATTCGTTCTTCTAGGTTAAACGTTCTTTTGCAGTTACTGTTTTCATTTTTAGGTTTCACTCTGTTTTCTCCTATAGGGATACATGTAATTGGAACTCTAAATCAAACACGGTTTGTGCTAGCTCTTTGAAACTTGACACAATAAAGCAGTTTCAAGTTCTATCTCTATGGTTTGTTTGCTGTTGATGTAGCCGTAAGCAGAGACTGGCAAAAGTCACTTTCATGGAAAGGGATGCCAAGCTTCCGAAAACTAAGAGTTGCCTGAAATCTCAGCCAACATTTTTTCACCCAATCTTGATGATTCTTTCAGGTAATGATCAGTACACCAAAACCACTTGGCTCACCAAATTTCGTTCTTCTAGGTTAAACCGTTCGTTTGCAGTAACCGTTTTCATTTTTAGGTTTCACTCTGTTTTCTCCTATAGGGATACATGTATTAGGACTCTAAATCAAACACGGTTTGTGCTAGCTCTTTGAAACTTGACAAAATAAAGCAGTTTCAAGTTCTATCTCTATGGTTTGTTTGCTGTTGATGAAGCCCTAAGCAGAGACTGGCGAAAATCACTTTCATGAAAAGGGTTGCCAAGCTTCCAAAAAACTACGTGTTGCCTGAAATCTCAGCCAACATTTTTTCACCCAATCTTGATGATTCTTTCAGGTAATGATCAGTACACGAAAACCACTTGGCTCACCCAATTTCGTTCTTCTAGGTTAAACCGTTCGTTTGCAGTAACCGTTTTCATTTTTAGGTTTCACTCTGTTTTCTCCTATAGGGATACATGTATTTGGAACTCTAAATCAAACACGGTTTGTGCTAGCTCTTTGAAACTTGACAAAATAAAGCAGTTTCAAGTTCTATCTCTATGGTTTGTTTGCTGTTGATGTAGCCATAAGCAGAGACTGGCGAAAATCACTTTCATGGAAAGGGGTTGCCAAGCTTCCAAAAAACTACGTGTTGCCTGAAATGTCAGCCAACATTTTTTCACCCAATCTTGATGATTCTTTCAGGTAATGATCAGTACACCAAAACCACTTGGCTCACCCAATTTCGTTCTTCTAGGTTAAACCGTTCGTTTGCAGTAACCGTTTTCATTTTTAGGTTTCACTCTGTTTTCTCCTATAGGGATACATGTATTTGGAACTCTAAATCAAACACGGTTTGTGCTAGCTCTTTGAAACTTGACACAATAAAGCAGTTTCAAGTTCTATCTCTATGGTTTGTTTGCTGTTGATGTAGCCCTAAGCAGAGACTGGCGAAAATCACTTTCATGGAAAGGGGTTGCCAAGCTTCCAAAAAACTACGCGATGCCTGAAAACTCAGCCAACATTTTTTCACCCAATCTTGATGATTCTTTCAGGTAATGATCAGTAAACCAAAACCACATGGCACACCAAATTTAGTTCTTCAAGGTTAAACCGTTCGTTTGCAGTAACCGTTTTCATTTTAGGTTTCACTCTGTTTTCTCCTATAGGGATACATGTGTTTGGAACTCTAAATCAAACACGGTTTGTGCTAGCTCTTTGAAACTTCACACAATAAAGCAGTTTCAAGTTCAACTCTATGGTTTGTTTGCTGTTGATGTAGCCCTAAGCAGAGTGGCGAAAATCACTTTCATGGAAAGGGGTTGCCAAGCTTCCAAAAAACTACGAGTTGCCTGAAATCTCAGCCAACATTTTTTCACCCAATCTTGATGATTCTTTCAATTAATGATCAGTACACCAAAACCACTTGGCTCACCAAATTTCGTTCTTCTAAGTGAAACCGTTCGTTGCAGTAACCGTTTTAATTTTTATGTTTCACTCTGTTTTCTCCTATAGGGATACATGTATTTGGAACTCTAAATCAAACACGGTTTGTGCTAGCTCTTTGAAACTTGAGACAATAAAGCAGTTTCAAGTTCTATCTCTATGGTTTGTTTGCTGTTGATGTAGCTCTAAGCAGAGAGTGGCGGAAAATCACTTTCATGGAAAGGGGTTGCCAAGCTTTGAAAAAACTACGAGTTGCCTGAAATCTCAGCCAACATTTTTTCACCCAATCTTGATGATTCATTCAGGTAATGATCAGTACACCAAAACCACTTGGCTCACCCAATTTCGTTCTTCTAGTTTAAACCGTTCGTTTGCAGTAACCGTTTTCATTTTTAGGTTTCAATCTGTTTTCTCCTATAGGGATACATGTATTTGTAACTCTAAATCAAACACGGTTTGTGCTAGCTCTTTGAAACTTGAAACAATAAAGCAGTTTCAAGTTCTATCTCTATGGTTTGGTTGCTGTTGATGTAGCCCTAAGCAGAGACTGGCGAAAATCACTTTCATGGAAAGGGGTTGCCAAGCTTGCAAAAAACTACGAGTTGCCTGAAATCTCAGCAAATATTTTTTCACCCAATCTTGATGATTCTTTCAGGTAATCATCAGTACACCAAAACCACTAGGCTCACCAAGTTTCGTTCTTCTAGGTTAAACCGTTCGTTTGCAGTAACCGTTTTCATTTTTAGGTTTCACTCTGTTTTCTTCTATACGGATACATGTATTTGGAACTCTAAATCAAACAGGGTTTGTGCTAGCTCTTAGAAACTTTACACATTAAAGCAGTTTTAAGTTCTATCTCTATGGTTTGTTTGCTGTTGATGTAGCCCTAAGCAGAGACTGGCGAAAATCACTTTCATTTAAAGAGGTTGTCAAGCTTCCAAAAACTACATGTTGCCTGAAATCTCAGCAAACATTTATTCACCCAATCTTGATGATTCTTTCAGGAAATGATCAGTATACCAAAACCACTTGGCTCACCAAATTTCGTTCTTCTAGGTTAAACTGTTCGTTTGCAGTAACCATTTTCATTTTTAGTTTCACTCTGTTTTCTCCTATAGGGATACATGTATTTGGAACTCTAAATCAAACACGGTTTGTGCTAGCTCTTTGAAACTTGACACAATAAAGCAGTTTCATGTTCTTTCTCTATGGTTTGTTTGCTGTTGATGTAGCCCTAAGCAGAGACTGGCGAAAATCACTTTCATGGAAAGGGGTTGCCAAGCTTCCAAAAAACTACGGGTTGCCTGAAAACTCAGCCAACATTTTTTCACCCAATCTTGATGATTCTTTTAGGTATTGATCAGCACAATGAAACCACTTGGCTCACCAAATTTCGTTCTTCTAGGTTAAACCGTTCGTTTGCAGTAACCGTTTTCATTATTAGGTTTCACTCTGTTTTCTCCTATAACGATACATGTATTTGGAACTCTAAATCAAACACGGTTTGTGCTAGCACTTTGAAACTTGACACAATAAAGCAGTTTCAATTTCTATCTCTATGGTTTGTTTGCTGTTGATGTAGCCCTAAGCAGAGACTGGCGAAAATCAGTTTCATGGAAAGGGGTTGCCAAGCTTCCAAAAAACTACGAGTTGCCTGAAATCTCAGGAAACATTTTTTCATCCAATCTTGATGATTCTTTCAGGTAATGATCAGTACACCAAAACCACTTGGCTCACCAAATTTCATTCTTCCAGGTTAAACCGTTCTTTTGCAGTAACCGTTTTCATTTTTAGGTTTCACTCTATTTTCTCCTATAGGGATACATGTATTTGGAACTCTAAATCAAACACGATTTGTGCTAGCTCTTTGAACCTTGACACAATAAAGCAGTTTCAAGTTCTATCTCTATGGTTTGTTTGCTGTTGATGTAGCCCTAAGCAGAGACTGGCGAGAATCACTTTCATGGAAAGGGGTTGCCAAGCTTCCTAAAAACTACGAGTTGCCTGAAATCCCAGCCAACATTTTTTCACCCAATCTTGATGATTCTTTCAGGTAATGATGAGTACACCAAAACCACTTGGCTCACCAAATTTCGTTCTTCTATGTTAAACCGTTCGTTTGCAGTAACCGTTTACATTTTTAGGTTTCACTCTGTTTTCTCCTATAGGGATACATGTATTTGGAACTCTAAATCAAACACGGTTTGTGATAGCTCTTTGAAATTTGACACAATAAAGCAGATTCAAGTTCTATCTGTATGGTTTGTTTGCTATTGATGTAGCCCTAAGCAGAGACTGGCGAAAATCACTTTCATGGAAAGGGGTTGCCAAGCTTCCAAAAAACTACGAGTTTCCTGAGATCTCAGCCAACATTTTTTCACCCAATCTTGATGATTCCTTCAGGTAATGATCAGCACTCCAAAACTACTTGGCTCACCCATTTCGTTCTTCTAGGTTAAACCGTTCTTTTTAAGTAACCATTTTCATTTTTAGGTTTCACTCTGTTTTCTCCTATAGGGATACATGTATTTGGAACTCTAAATCAAACACGGTTTGTGCTAGCTCTTTTAAACTTGACACAATAAAGCAGTTTCAAGTTCTATCTCTATGGTTTGTTTGCTGTTGATGTAGCCCTAAGCAGAGACTGGCGAAAATCACTTTCATGGAAAGGGGATGCCAAGCTTAGAAACAAATACGAGTTGCCTGAAATCTCAGCCAACATTTTTTCACCCAATCTTGATGATTCTTTCAGGTAATGATCACTACACCAAAACCACTTGTCTCACCAAATTTCGTTCTTCTAGGTTAAACCGTTCGTTTGCAGTAACCGTTTTCATTTTTAGGTTTCACTCTGTTTTCTCCTGTAGAGATACATGTATTTGGAACTCTAAATCAAACACGGTTTGTGCTAGCACTTTGAAACTTGACACAATAAAGCAGTTTCAAGTTCTATCTCTATGGTTTGTTTGCTGTTGATGTAGCCCTAAGCAGAGACTGGCGAAAATCAGTTTCATGGAAAGGGGTTGCCAAGCTTACAAAAAACTACGAGTTGCCTGAATTCTCAGCCAACATTTTTTCATCCAATCTTAATGATTCTTTCAGGTAATGATCAGTACACCAAAACCACTTGGCTCACCAAATTTCATTCTTCCAGGTTAAACCGTTCTTTTGCAGTAACCGTTTTCATTTTTAGGTTTCACTCTGTTTTCTCCTATAGGGATACATGTATTTGGAACTCTAAATCAAACACGATTTGTGCTAGCTCTTTGAACCTTGACACAATAAAGCAGTTTCAATTTCTATCTCTATGGTTTGTTTGCTGTTGATGTAGCCCTAAGCAGAGACTGGCGAAAATCACTTTCATGGAAAAGGGTTGCCAAGCTGCCAAAAAACTATGAGTTCCCTGAAATCTCAGCCAACATTTTTTCACCAAATCTGGATGATTCTTTCAGGTAATGATCAGTACAGGAAAACCACTTGGCTCACCAAATTTCGTTATTCTAGGTTAAACCGTTCTTTTGCAGTAACCGTTTTCATTTTCAGGTTTCACTCTGTTTTCTCCTATAGGGATACATGTAATTGGAACTCTAAATCAAACACGGTTTGTGCTAGCTCTTTGAAACTTGACACAATAAAGCAGTTTCAAGTTCTATCTCTATGGTTTGTTTGCTGTTGATGTAGCCCTAAGCAGAGACTGGCAAAAGTCACTTTCATGGAAAGGGGATGCCAAGCTTCCAAAAAACTAAGAGTTGCCTGAAATCTCAGCCAACATTTTTTCACCCAATCTTGATGATTCTTTCAGGTAATGATCAGTACACCAAAACCACTTGGCTCACCAAATTTCGTTCTTCTAGGTTAAAACGTTCGTTTGCAGTAACAGTTTTCATTTTTAGGTTTCACTCTGTTTTCTCCTATAGGGATACATGTATTTGGAACTCTAAATCAAACACGGTTTGTGCTAGCTCTTTGAAACTTGACAAAATAAAGCAGTTTCAAGTTCTATCTCTATGGTTTGTTTGCTGTTGATGTAGCCATAAGCAGAGTCTGGCGAAAATCACTTTCATGGAAAGGGGTTGCCAAGCTTCCAAAAAACTACGCGTTGCCTGAAAACTCAGCCAACATTTTTTGACCCAATCTTGATGATTCTTTCAGGTAATGATCAGTAAACCAAAACCACATGACTCACCAAATTTAGTTCTTCAAGGTTAAACCGTTCGTTTGCAGTAACCGTTTTCATTTTAGGTTTCACTCTGTTTTCTCCTATAGGGATACATGTGTTTGGTACTCTAAATCAAACACGGTTTGTGCTAGCTCTTTGAAACTTCACACAATAAAGCAGTTTCAAGTTCAACTCTATGGTTTGTTTGCTGTTGATGTAGCCCTAAGCAGAGTGGCGAAAATCACTTTCATGGAAAGGGGTTGCCAAGCTTCCAAAAAACTACGAGTTGCCTGAAATCTCAGCCAACATTTTTTCACCCAATCTTGATGATTCTTTCAGGTAATGATCAGTACACCAAAACCACTTGGCTCACCCAATTTCGTTCTTCTAGGTGAAACCGTTCGTTGCAGTAACCGTTTTAATTTTTATGTTTCACTCTGTTTTCTCCTATAGGGATACATGTATTTGGAACTCTAAATCAAACACGGTTTGTGCTAGCTCTTTGAAACTTGACACAATAAAGCAGTTTCAAGTTCTATCTCTATGGTTTGTTTGCTGTTGATGTAGCCCTAAGCAGAGAGTGGCGAAAATCACTTTCATGGAAAGGGGTTGCCAAGCTTTTAAAAAACTACGAGTTGCCTGAAATCTCAGCCAACATTTTTTCACCCAATCTTGATGATTCTTTCAGGTAATGATCAGTACACCAAAACCACTTGCCTCACCCAATTTCGTTCTTCTAGTTTAAACCGTTCGTTTGCAGTAACCGTTTTCATTTTTAGGTTTCAATCTGTTTTCTCCTATAGGGATACATGTATTTGTAACTCTAAATCAAACACGGTTTGTGCTAGCTCTTTGAAACTTGACACAATAAAGCAGTTTCAAGTTCTATCTCTATGGTTTGGTTGCTGTTGATGTAGCCCTAAGCAGAGACTGGCGAAAATCACTTTCATGGAAAGGGGTTGCCAAGCTTTCAAAAAACTACGAGTTGCCTGAAATCTCAGCAAATATTTTTTCACCCAATCTTGATGAAACTTTCAGGTAATCATCAGTACACCAAAACCACTAGGCTCACCAAGTTTCGTTCTTCTAGGTTGAACCGTTCGTTTGCAGTAACCGTTTTCATTTTTAGGTTTCACTCTGTTTTCTTCTATACGGATACATGTATTTGGAACTCTAAATCAAACACGGTTTGTGCTAGCTCTTTGAAACTTTACACATTAAAGCAGTTTTAAGTTCTATCTCTATGGTTTGTTTGCTGTTGATGTAGCCCTAAGCAGAGCCTGGCGAAAATGACTTTCATTTAAAGAGGTTGCCAAGCTTCCAAAAACTACATGTTGCCTGAAATCTCAGCAAACATTTTTTCACCCAATCTTGATGATTCTTTCAGGTAATGATCAGTACACCAAAACCACTTGGCTCACCAAATTTCGTTCTTCTAGGTTAAACTGTTCGTTTGCAGTAACCATTTTCATTTTTAGTTTCACTCTGTTTTCTCCTATAGGGATACATGTATTTGGAACTCTAAATCAAACACGGTTTGTGCTAGCTCTTTGAAACTTGACACAATAAAGCAGTTTCATGTTCTTTCTCTATGGTTTGTTTGCTGTTGATGTAGCCCTAAGCAGAGACTGGCGAAAATCACTTTCATGGAAAAAGGTTGCCAAGCATTCAAAACACTACGAGTTGCCTGAAATCTCAGCCTATATTTTTTCACCCAATCTTGATGATTCTTTCAGGTAATGATCAGTACACCCAACCCACTAGGCTCACCAAATTTCGTTCTTCTAGGTTAAACCGTTCGTTTGCAGTAACCGTTTTCATTTTTAGGTTTCACTCTGTTTTCTCCTATAGGGATACATGTATTTGGAACTATAAATGAGACAGCGTTTGTGCTAGCTCTTTGAAACTTGACACAATAAAGCAGTTTCAAGTTCTATCTCTATGGTTTGTTTGCTGTTGATGTAGCCCTAAGCAGAGACTGGCGAAAATCACTTTCATAGAAAGGGGTTCCCAAGCTTCCAAAAAACTACGTGTTGCCTGAAATCTCAGCCAACATTTTTTCACCCACTCTTGATGATTCTTTCAGGTAATGATCAGTACACCAAAACCACATGGCTCACCAAATTTCGTTCTTCTAGGTTAAACCGTTCGTTTGCAGTAACGGTTTTCATTTTTAGGTTTCACTCTGTTTTCTCCTATAGGGATACATGTATTTGGAACTCTAAATCAAACACGGTTTGTGCTAGCTCTTTGAAACTTGACACAATAAAGCAGTTTCAAATTCTATCTCTATGGTTTGTTTGCTGTTGATGTAGCCCTAAGCAGAGACTGGCGAAAATCACTTTCATGGAAAGGGGTTGCCAAGCTTTCAAAAAACTACGAGTTGCCTGAAATCTCAGCCAACATTTTTTCACCCAATCTTGATGATTCTTTTCGGTAATGATCAGTACAACAAAACCTCTTGGCTCACCAAATTTCGTTCTTCTAGGTTAAACCGTTCGTTTGCAGTAACCGTTTTCATTTTTAGGTTTCACTCTGTATTCTCCTATAGAGATACATGTATTTGGAACTCTAAATCAAACATAATTTGTGCTAGCTCTTTGAAACTTGACACAATAAAGCAGATTCAAGTTCTATTTCTATGGTTTGTTTGCTGTTGATGTAGCCCTAAGCAGAGACTGGCAAAAATCACTTTCATGGAAAGGGGTTGCCAAGCTTCCAAAAAACTACGGATTGCCTGAAAACTCAGCCAACATTTTTTCACCCAATCTTGATGATTCTTTTAGGTATTGATCAGCACAATGAAACCACTTGGCTCACCAAATTTCGTTCTTCTAGTTTAAACCGTTCGTTTGCAGTAACCGTTTTCATTATTAGGTTTCACTCTGTTTTCTCCTATAACGATACATGTATTTGGAACTCTAAATCAAACACGGTTTGTGCTAGCACTTTGAAACTTGACACAATAAAGCAGTTTCAAGTTCTATCTCTATGGTTTGTTTGCTGTTGATGTAGCCCTAAGCAGAGACTGGCGAAAATCAGTTTCATGGAAAGGGGTTGCCAAGCTTCCAAAAAACTACGAGTTGCCTGAAATCTCAGGAAACATTTTTTCATCCAATCTTGATGATTCTTTCAGGTAATGATCAGTACACCAAAACCACTTGGCTCACCAAATTTCATTCTTCCAGGTTAAACCGTTCTTTTGCAGTAACCGTTTTCATTTTTAGGTTTCACTCTATTTTCTCCTATAGGGATACATGTATTTGGAACTCTAAATCAAACACGATTTGTGCTAGCTCTTTGAACCTTGACACAATAAAGCAGTTTCAAGTTCTATCTCTATGGTTTGTTTGCTGTTGATGTAGCCCTAAGCAGAGACTGGCGAGAATCACTTTCATGGAAAGGGGTTGCCAAGCTTCCAAAAAACTACGAGTTGCCTGAAATCCCAGCCAACATTTTTTCACCCAATCTTGATGATTCTTTCAGGTAATGATGAGTACACCAAAACCACTTGGCTCACCAAATTTCGTTCTTCTATGTTAAACCGTTCGTTTGCAGTAACCGTTTACATTTTTAGGTTTCACTCTGTTTTCTCCTATAGGGATACATGTATTTGGAACTCTAAATCAAACACGGTTTGTGATAGCTCTTTGAAATTTGACACAATAAAGCAGATTCAAGTTCTATCTGTATGGTTTGTTTGCTATTGATGTAGCCCTAAGCAGAGACTGGCGAAAATCACTTTCATGGAAAGGGGTTGCCAAGCTTCCAAAAAACTACGAGTTTCCTGAGATCTCAGCCAACATTTTTTCACCCAATCTTGATGATTCCTTCAGGTAATGATCAGCACTCCAAAACTACTTGGCTCACCCATTTCGTTCTTCTAGGTTAAACCGTTCTTTTTAAGTAACCATTTTCATTTTTAGGTTTCACTCTGTTTTCTCCTATAGGGATACATGTATTTGGAACTCTAAATAAAACACGGTTTGTGCTAGCTCTTTGAAACTTGACACAATAAAGCAGTTTCAAGTTCTATCTCTATGGTTTGTTTGCTGTTGATGTAGCCCTAAGCAGAGACTGGCGAAAATCACTTTCATGGAAAGGGGATGCCAAGCTTAGAAACAAATAGGAGTTGCCTGAAATCTCAGCCAACATTTTTTCACCCAATCTTGATGATTCTTTCAGGTAATGATCACTACACCAAAACCACTTGTCTCACCAAATTTCGTTCTTCTAGGTTAAACCGTTCGTTTGCAGTAACCGTTTTCATTTTTAGGTTTCACTCTGTTTTCTCCTGTAGAGATACATGTATTTGGAACTCTAAATCAAACACGGTTTGTGCTAGCACTTTGAAACTTGACACAATAAAGCAGTTTCAAGTTCTATCTCTATGGTTTGTTTGCTGTTGATGTAGCCCTAAGCAGAGACTGGCGAAAATCAGTTTCATGGAAAGGGGTTGCCAAGCTTACAAAAAACTACGAGTTGCCTGAATTCTCAGCCAACATTTTTTCATCCAATCTTGATGATTCTTTCAGGTAATGATCAGTACACCAAAACCACTTGGCTCACCAAATTTCATTCTTCCAGGTTAAACCGTTCTTTTGCAGTAACCGTTTTCATTTTTAGGTTTCACTCTGTTTTCTCCTATAGGGATACATGTATTTGGAACTCTAAATCAAACACGATTTGTGCTAGCTCTTTGAACCTTGACACAATAAAGCAGTTTCAATTTCTATCTCTATGGTTTGTTTGCTGTTGATGTAGCCCTAAGCAGAGACTGGCGAAAATCACTTTCATGGAAAGGGGTTGCCAAGCTTCCAAAAAACTACGAGTTGCCTGAAATCCCAGCCAACATTTTTTCACCCAATCTTGATGATTCTTTCAGGTAATGATCAGTACACCAAAACCACTTGTCTCACCAAATTTCGTTCTTCTAGGTTAAACCGTTCGTTTGCAGGAACCATTTTCATTTTTAGGTTTCACTCTGTTTTCTCCAATAGGGATACATGTATTTGGAACTCTAAATCAAACACGGTTTGTGCTAGCTCTTTGAAACTTGACACAGTAAAGCAGTTTCAAGTTCTATCTCTATGTTTTGTTTGCTGTTGATGTAGCCCTAAGCAGAGACTGGCGAAAATCACTTTCATGGAAAGGGGTTGCCAAGCTTCCAAAAAACTACGCGTTGCCTGAAAACTCAGCCAACATTTTTTCACCCAATCTTGATGATTCTTTCAGGTAATGATCAGTAAACCAAAACCACATGGCTCACCAAATTTCGTTCTTCAAGGTTAAACCGTTCATTTGCAGTAACCGTTTTCATTTTAGGTTTCACTCTGTTTTCTCCTATAGGGATACATGTATTTGGAACTCTAAATCAAACACGGTTTGTGCTAGCTCTTTGAAACTTGACACAATAAAGCAGTTTCAAGTTCTATCTCTATGGTTTGTTTGCTGTTGATGTAGCCCTAAGCATAGACTGGCGAAAATCACTTTCATGGAAAAGGGTTGCCAAGCTGCCAAAAAACTATGAGTTCCCTGAAATCTCAGCCAACATTTTTTCACCAAATCTGGATGATTCTTTCAGGTAATGATCAGTACAGGAAAACCACTTGGCTCACCAAATTTCGTTCTTCTAGGTTAAACCGTTCTTTTGCAGTAACCGTTTTCATTTTCAGGTTTCACTCTGTTTTCTCCTATAGGGATACATGTATTTGTAACTCTAAATCAAACACGGTTTGTGCTAGCTCTTTGAAACTTGACACAATAAAGCAGTTTCAAGTTCTATCTCTATGGTTTGGTTGCTGTTGATGTAGCCCTAAGCAGAGACTGGCGAAAATCACTTTCATGGAAAGGGGTTGCCAAGCTTTCAAAAAACTACGAGTTGCCTGAAATCTCAGCAAATATTTTTTCACCCAATCTTGATGAAACTTTCAGGTAATCATCAGTACACCAAAACCACTAGGCTCACCAAGTTTCGTTCTTCTAGGTTGAACCGTTCGTTTGCAGTAACCGTTTTCATTTTTAGGTTTCACTCTGTGAAACTCCTATAGGGATACATGTATTTGGAACTCTAAATCAAACACGGTTTGTGCTAGCTCTTTGAAACTTGACACAATAAAGCAGTTTCAAGTTCTATCTCTATGGTTTGTTTGCTGTTGATGTAGCCCTAACCAGAGACTTGCGAAAATCACTTTCATTTAAAGGGGTTGCCAAGCTTCCAAAAAACTATGAGTTGCCTGAAATCTCAGAACATATTTTTTTCACCCAATCTTGATGATTCTTTCAGGTAATGATCAGTACTCCAAAACCACTTGGCTCACCAAATTTCGTTCTTCTATGTTAAACCGTTCGTTTGCAGTAACCGTTTTCATTTTTAGGTTTCACTCTGTTTTCTCCTATTGGGATACATGTATTTGGAACTCTAAATCAAACACGGTTTGTGCTAGCTCTTTGAAACTTGACACAATAAAGCAGTTTCAAGTTGTATCTTTATGGTTTGTTTGCTGTTGATGTAGCCCTAAGCAGAGACTGGCAAAAATCACTTTCATGGAAAGGGGTTGCCAAGCTTTCAAAAAACTACGAGTTGCGTGAAATCTCAGCAAACATTTTTTCACCCACTCTTGATGATTCTTTCAGGTCATGATCAGTACACCAAAACCACTATTCTCACCAAATTTCGTTCTTCTAGGTTAAACCGTTCGTTTGCAGTAACCGTTTTCATTTTTAGGTTTCACTCTGTTTTCTCCTATAGGGATACATGTATTTGGAACTCTAAATCAAACACGGTTTGTGCTAGCTCTTTGAAACTTGACACAATAAAGCAGTTTCAATTTCTATCACTGTCGCGTCCCCCCTTGCCCGCAAGGAAGACGCTACTCAGGAATCTTCTTTCATTAGTTTATTCAGGCCCTTGATATTTTTCTAATACTTCTTCTACTCCTACTTCTACTAAACTTCGGATGCCCCTCCCAGCCTTAATAAAGCACCGCGAACCCCAATGCAAAGCTGCCACGTGTACCCTTCTCACAGGGTGCTAGAAAATGACACGCCACTTTCTCTGATAAGGAGCTTGGAACATGCCAACTCTCTTTGATATGGAGTTGTCCTTCACAGACCACAACGGAGCCAGCGCCATCATGTAATGGCGACCACAGTCTGCAGGAACGGCTCACCACATATCACTATGGTTTGTTTGTTGTTGATGTAGCCCTAAGGAGAGACTGGTGAAAATCACTTTCATGGAAAGGGGTTGCCAAGCTTCCAAAAAACTACGAGGTGCCTGAAATCTCAGCAAACATTTTTTCACCCAATCTTGATGATTCTTTCAGGTAATGATCAGTACACCAAAACCACTTGGCTCACCAAATTTCGTTCTTCTAGGTTAAACCGTTCGTTTGCAGCAACCGTTTTCATTTTTAGGTTTCACTCTGTTTTCTCCTTTAGGGATACATGTATTTGGAACTCTAAATCAAACACGGTTTGTGCTAGCTCTTTGAAACTTGACACAATAAAGCAGTTTCAAGTTCTATCACTATAGTTTGTTTGGTGTTGATGTAGCCCTAAGCAGAGACTTGCGAAAATCACTTTAATGGAAAGAAGTTGCCAAGCTTCCAAAAATACGAGTTGCCTGAAATCTCAGCAAACATTTTTTCACCCAATCTTGATGATTATTTCAGGTAATGATCAGTACACCAAAACCACTAGGCTAACCAATTTTCGTTCTTCTAGGTTAAACCGTTCGTACTCAATAATTGTTTTCATTTTTAGGTTTCACTCTGTTTTCTCCTATAGGGATACATGTATTTGGAACTCTAAATCAAACACGGTTTGTGATAGCTCTTTGAAACTTGTCACAATAAAGCAGTTTCAAGTTCTATCACTATAGTTTGTTTGCTGTTGATGTAGCTGTAAGCAGAGACTGGCGAAAATCACTTTCATGGAAAGGGGTTGCCAATCTTCCAAAAAACTACGAGTTGCCTGAAATCATAGCAAACATTTTTTCACCCAATCTTGATGATTCTTTCAGGTAATGATGAGTACACCAAAACCACTTGGCTCACCCAATTTGGTTTTTCTAGGTTAAACCGTTCGTTTGCAGTAACTGTTTTCATTTTTAGGTTTCACTCTGTTTTCTCCTATAGGGATACATGTATTTGGAACTCTAAATCAAACACGGTTTGTGCTAGCTCTTTGAAACTTGACACAATAAAGCAGATTAAAGTTCCATCTCTATGGTTTGTTTGCTGTTGATGTAGCCCTAAGCAGAGACTGGCGAAAATCTCTTTCATGGAAAGGGGTTGCCAAGATTCCAACAAATTATGAGTTGCCTGAAATCTCAGCCAATATTTTTTCACCCAATTTTGATGATTCTTTCAGGTAATGATCAGTACACCAAAACCACTTGGCTCACCAAGTTTCTTTCTTCTAGGTTAAACCGTTCGTTTGCAGTGACCGTTTTCATTTTTAGATGTCACTCTGTTTTCTCCTATAGGGATACATGTATTTGGAAGTCTAAATCAAACACGGTTTGTGCTAGCTCTTTGAATCTTGACACAATAAAGCAGTTTCAAGTTCTATCTCTATGGTTTGTTTGCTGTTGATGTAGCGCTAAGGAGAGACTGGCGAAAATCACTTTCATGGAAAGGGGTTGCCAAGCTTCCAAAAATCTACGAGTTCCCTGAAATCACAGGCAACATTTTTTAACACAATCTTGATGATTCTTTCAGGTAATGATCAGTACACCAAAACCACTAGGCTTACCAAGTTTCGTTCTTCTAGGTTAAACCGTTCGTTTGCAGTAACCGTTTTCATTTTTAGATTTCACTCTGTTTTCTCCTATAGGGATACATGTATTTGGAACTCTAAATGAAACACGGTTTGTGCTAACTCTTTGAAACTTGACACAGTAAAGTAGTTTCAAGTACTCTCTATAGTTTGTTTGCTGTTGATGTAGCCCTAAGCAGAGAGTGGCGAAAATCACTTTCATGGAAAGGGGTAGCCAAGCTTCCAAAAAACTACGAGTTGCCTGAAATCTCAGCCAACATTTTTTCACACAATCTTGATGATTCTTTCAGGTAATGATCAGTACACCAAAACCACTTGGTTCACCAAATTTCGTTCTTCTACTTTAAACCGTTCGTTGGCAGTAACCGTTTTCATTTTTAGGTTTCACTCTGTTTTCTCCTATAGGGATACATGTATTTGGAACTTCAAATCGAACACGGTTTGTGGTAGCTCTTTGAAAGTTGACACAATAAAGCAGTTTCAAGTTCTATCTCTATGGTTTGTTTGCTGTTGATGTAGCCCTAAGCAGAGACTGGCGAAAATCACTTTCATGTAAAGGGGTTGCCAAGCTTCCAAAAAACTACGAGTTGCCTGAAATCTCAGCAAATATTTTTTCACCCAACCTTGATGATTCTTTCAGGTAATGATGAGTACACCAAACCACTTGGCTCACCAAATTTCGTTCTTTTAGGTTAAAACCGTTCGTTTGCCGTAACCGTTTTCATTTTTAGGTTACACTCTGTTTTCTCATATAGGGATACATATATTTGGAACTCTAAATCAAACACGGTTTGTGCTAGCTCTTTGAAACTTGACACAATAAAGCAGTTTCAAGTTCTATCTCTATGGTTTGTTTCCTGTTGATGTAGCCCTAAACAGAGACTGGCGAGAATCACTTTCATGGAAAGGGCCTGCCAAGCTTCCAAAAAACTACGAGTTGCCTGATATCTCAGCACACACTTTTTCACCCAATCTTGATGAAACTTTCAGGTAATGATCAGTACACCAAAACCACTTGGCTCACCCAATTTCGTTCTTCTAGGTTAAACCGTTCGTTTGCAGTAACCGTTTTCATTTTTAAGTTTCACTCTGTTTTCTCCTATAGGGATACATGTATTTGGAACTCTAAATCAAACACGGTTTGTGCTAGCTCTTTGAAACTTGACAAAATAAAGCAGTTTCAAGTTCTATCTCTATGATTTGTTTGCTGTTGATGTAGCCATAAGCAGAGACTGGCGAAAATCACTTTCATGGAAAGGGGTTGCCAAGCTTCCAAAAAACTACGTGTTGCCTGAAATCTCAGCCAACATATTTTCACCCAATCTTGATGATTCTTTCAGGTAATGATCAGTACACCAAAACCACTTGGCTCACCAAATTTCGTTCTTCTAGGTTAAACCGTTCGTTTGCAGTAACCGTTTTCATTTTTAGGTTTCACTCTCTTTTCTCCTATAGGGATACATGTATTTGGAACTCTAAATCAAACACGGTTTGTGCTAGCTCTTTGAAACTTGACACAATAAAGCAGTTTCAAGTTGTATCTCTATAATTTGTTTGCTGTTGATGTAGCCCTAAGCAGAGACTGGCAAAAATCACTTTCATGGAAAGGGGTTGCCAAGCTTTCAAAAAACTAAGAGTTGCGTGAAATCTCAGCAAACATTTTTTCACCCAATCTTGATGATTCTTTCAGGTCATGATCAGTACACCAAAACCACTATTCTCACCAACTTTCGTTCTTCTAGGTTAAACCGTTCGTTTGCAGTAACCGTTTTCATTTTTAGGTTTCACTCTGTTTTCTCCTATAGGGATACATGTATTTGGAACTCTAAATCAAACACGGTTTGTGCTAGCTCTTTGAAACTTGACACAATAAAGCAGTTTCAAGTTCTATCACTGTCGCGTCCCCCCTTGCCAGCAAGGAAGACGCGACTCAGGAATCTTCTTTCATTAGTTTATTCAGGCCCTTGATATTTTTCTAATACTTCTTCTACTCCTACTTCTACTAAACTTCAGATGCCCCTCCCAGCCTTAATAAAGCACCGCGAACCCCAATGCAAAGCTGCCACGTGTACCCTTCTCACAGGGTGCTAGAAAATGACACGCCAACTTTCTCTGATAAGGAGCTTGGAACATGCCAACTCTCTTTGATATGGAGTTGTCCTTCACAGACCACAACGGAGCCAGCGCCATCATGTAATGGCGACCACAGTCTGCAGGAACGGCTCACCACATATCACTATGGTTTGTTTGTTGTTGATGTAGCCCTAAGGAGAGACTGGTGAAAATCACTTTCATGGAAAGGGGTTGCCAAGCTTCCAAAAAACTACGAGGTGCCTGAAATCTCAGCAAACATTTTTTCACCCAATCTTGATGATTCTTTCAGGTAATGATCAGTACACCAAAACCACTTGGCTCACCAAATTTCGTTCTTCTAGGTTAAACCGTTCGTTTGCAGCAACCGTTTTCATTTTTAGGTTTCACTCTGTTTTCTCCTATAGGGATACATGTATTTGGAACTCTAAATCAAACACGGTTTGTGCTAGCTCTTTGAAACTTGACACAATAAAGCAGTTTCAAAGTCTATCACTATAGTTTGTTTGGTGTTGATGTAGCCCTAAGCAGAGACTTGCGAAAATCACTTTAATGGAAAGAAGTTGCCAAGCTTCCAAAAATACGAGATGCCTGAAATCTCAGCAAACATTTTTTCACCCAATCTTGATGATTCTTTCAGGTAATCATCAGTACACCAAAACCACTAGGCTAACCAATTTTCGTTCTTCTAGGTTAAACCGTTCGTACTCAATAATTGTTTTCATTTTTAGGTTTCACTCTGTTTTCTCCTATAGTGATACATGTATTTGGAACTCTAAATCACACACGGTTTGTGCTAGCTCTTTGAAACTTGTCACAATAAAGCAGTTTCAAGTTCTATCACTATAGTTTGTTTGCTGTTGATGTAGCTGTAAGCAGAGACTGGCGAAAATCACTTTCATGGAAAGGGGTTGCCAATCTTCCAAAAAACTACGAGTTGCCTGAAATCATAGCAAACATTTTTTCACCCAATCTTGATGATTCTTTCAGGTAATGATGAGTACACCAAAACCACTTGGCTCACCCAATTTGGTTTTTCTAGGTTAAACCGTTCGTTTGCAGTAACTGTTTTCATTTTTAGGTTTCACTCTGTTTTCTCCTATAGGGATACATGTATTTGGAACTCTAAATCAAACACGGTTTGTTCTAGCTCTTTGAAACTTGACACAATAAAGCAGATTAAAGTTCCATCTCTATGGTTTGTTTGCTGTTGATGTAGCCCTAAGCAGAGACTGGCGAAAATCTCTTTCATGGAAAGGGGTTGCCAAGATTCCAACAAATTATGAGTTGCCTGAAATCTCAGCTAATATTTTTTCACCAAATTTTGATGATTCTTTCAGGTAATGATCAGTACACCAAAACCACTTGGCTCACCAAGTTTCGTTCTTCTAGGTTAAACCGTTCGTTTGCAGTGACCGTTTTCATTTTTAGATTTCACTCTGTTTAATCCTATAGGGATACATGTATTTGGAAGTCTAAATCAAACACGGTTTGTGCTAGCTCTTTGAAACTTGACACAATAAAGCAGTTTCAAGTTCTATCTCTATGGTTTGTTTGCTGTTGATGTAGCCCTAAGCAGAGACTGGCGAAAATCAATTTCATGGAAAGGGGTTGCCAAGCTTCCAAAAAACTATGAGTTCCCTGAAATCTCAGGCAACATTTTTTCACACAATCTTGATGATTCCTTCAGGTAATGATCAGTACACCAAAACCACTAGGCTCACCAAGTTTCGTTCTTCTAGGTTAAACCGTTCGTTTGCAGTAACCGTTTTCATTTTTAGATTTCACTCTGTTTTCTCCTATAGGGATACATGTATTTGGAACTCTAAATCAAACACGGTTTGTGCTAGCTCTTTGAAACTTGACACAATAAAGCAGCTTCAAGTTCTATCTCTATGGTTTGTTTGCTGTTGATGTAGCCCTAAGCAGAGACTGACGAAAATCACTTTCATGGAAAGGGGTTGCCAAGCTTCCAAAAAACTACGAGTTCCGTGAAATCTCAGGCAACATTTTTTCACACAATCTTCATGATTCTTTCAGGTAATGATCAGTACACCAAAACCACTAGGCTCACCAAGTTTCGTGTTTCTAGGTTAAACCGTTCGTTTGCAGTAACCGTTTTCATTTTTAGGTTTCACTCTGTTTTCTCCTATACGGATACATGTATTTGGAACTCTAAATCAAAGACGGTTTGTGCTAGCTTTTTGAAACTTGACACAATAGAGTAGTTTCAAGTTCTATCTCTAAGGTTTGTTTGCTGTTGATGTACCCTAAGCAGAGACTGGCGAAAATCTCTTTCATGGAAAGGGGTTGCCAAGATTCCAACAAATTATGAGTTGCCTGAAATCTCAGCCAATATTTTTTTCACCCAATTTTGATGATTCTTTCAGCTAATGATCAGTACACCAAAACCACTTGGCTCACCAAGTTTCGTTCTCTAGGTTAAACCGTTCGTTTGCAGGGACCGTTTTCATTTTAGATTTCACTCTGTTTTCTCCTATAGGGATACATGTATTTGGAAGTCTAAATCAAACACGGTTTGTGCTAGCTCTTTGAATCTTGACACAATAAAGCAGTTTCAAGTTCTATCTCTATGGTTTGTTTGCTGTTGATGTAGCGCTAAGCAGAGACTGGCGAAAATCACTTTCATGGAAAGGGGTTGCCAAGCTTCCAAAAAACTACGAGTTTCCTGAAATCACAGGCAACATTTTTTCACACAATCTTGATGATTCTTTCAGGTAATGATCAGTACACCAAAACCACTAGGCTTACCATGTTTCGTTCTTCTAGGTTAAACCGTTCGTTTGCAGTAACCGTTTTCATTTTTAGGTTTCACTCTGTTTTCTCCTATAGGGATACATGTATTTGGAACTCTAAATCAAACACGGTTTGTGCTAGCTCTTTGAAAGTTGACACAATAAAGCAGTTTCATGTTCTATCTCTATGGTTTGTTTGCTGTTGATGTAGCCCTAAGCAGAGACTGGCGAAAATCACTTTCATGGAAAGGGGTAGCCAAGCTTCCAAAAAACTACGAGTTGCCTGAAATCTCAGCCAACATTTTTTCACCCAATCTTGATGATTCTTTCAGGTAATGATCAGTACACCAAAACCACTTGGTTCACCAAATTTCGTTCTTCTACTTTAAACCGTTCGTTTGCAGTAACCGTTTTCAATTTTAGGTTTCACTCTGTTTTCTCCTATAGGGATACATGTATTTGGAACTTCAAATCGAACACGGTTTGTGGTAGCTCTTTGAAAGTTGACACAATAAAGCAGTTTCAAGTTCTATCTCTATGATTTGTTTGCTGTTGATGTAGCCCTAAGCAGAGACTGGCGAAAATCACTTTCATGGAAAGGGGTTGCCAAGCTTCCAAAAAACTACGAGTTGCCTGAAATCTCAGCAAATATTTTTCACCCAACCTTGATGATTCTTTCAGGTAATGATGAGTACACCAAACCACTTGGGCTCACCAAATTTCGTTCTTTTAGGTTAAAACCGTTCGTTTGCCGTAACCGTTTTCATTTTTAGGTTACACTCTGTTTTCTCCTATAGGGATACATATATTTGGAACTCTAAATCAAACACGGTTTGTGCTAGCTCTTTGAAACTTGACACAATAAAGCAGTTTCAAGTTCTATCTCTATGGTTTGTATGCTGTTTATGTAGGCCTAAGCAGAGATTGGCGAAAATCATTTTCATGGAAAGGGGTTGCCAAGCTTCAAAAAAACTACTAGTTGCCTGAAATCTCAGCAAACATATTTTCACCCAATTTTGATGATTCTTTCAGGTAATGATCAGTACACCAAAACCACTTATATCACCAAATTTTGTTCTTCTAGTTTAAACCGTTCGTTTGCAGTAACCGTTTTCATTTTTAGGTTTCACTCTGTTTTCTCCTATAGGGATACATGTATTTGGAACTCTGAATGAAACATGGTTTGTGTTAAGTCTTTGAAACTTGACACAATAAAGCAGTTTCAAGTTCTATCTATAGTTTGTTTGCTGTTGATGTAGCCCTAAGCAGAGACTGGCAAAAATCACTTTCATAGAAAGGGGTAGCCTAGCTTCCAAAAACTGCGAGTTGCCTGAAATATCAGCAAACATTTTTTCATCCAATCTTGATGATTCTTTCAGGTAATGATCAGTACACCAAAGCAACTTGGCTCACCAAATTTTGTTCTTCTAGGTTAAACCGTTCGTTTTCAATAACCGTTTTCATTTTTAGGTTTCACTCTGTTGTCTCCTATAGGGATACATGTATTTGGAACTCTAAATCAAACACGGTTTGTGCTAGCTCTTTGAAACTTGACACAATAAAGCAGTTTCAAGTTCTATCTCTATGGTGTTTGCTTTTGAAGTAGCCCTAAGCAGAGACTGGCGAAAATCACTTTCATGGAAAGGGGTTGCCAAGCTTCCAAAAAACTACGAGTAGCCTGAAATCTCAGCAAACATTTTTTCACCCAATCTTCATGATTCTCAGGTAATGATCAGTACACCAAAACCACTTGGCTCACCAAGTTTCGTTCTTTTAGGTTAAACCGTTCGTTTGCAGTAACCGTTTTCATTTTTAGGTTTCACTCTGTTTTCTCCTATAGGGATACATGTATTTGGAACTCTAAATCAAAAACGGTTTGTTGTAGCTCTTTGAAACTTGACACAATAAAGCAGTTTCAAGTTCTATCTCTATGGTTTGTTTGCTGTTGATGTAGCCCTAAGCAGAGACTGGCGAAAATCACTTTCATGGAAAGTGGTTGCCAAGCTTCCAAAAAACTACGAGTTCCCTGAAATCTCAGGCACCATTTTTTCACACAATCTTGATGATTCTTTCAGGTAATGATCAGTACACCAAAACCACTTGGCTCACCAAGTTTCTTTCTTCTAGGTTTAACCGTTCGTTTGCAGTAACCGTTTTCATTTTAGGTTTCACTCTGTTTTCTCCTATAGGGATACATGTATTTGGAACTCTAAATGAAACACGGTTTGTGCTAACTCTTTGAAACTTGACACAATAAAGTAGTTTCAAGTACTATCTATAGTTTGTTTGCTGTTGATGTAGCCCTAAGCAGAGACTGGCGAAAATCACTTTCATGGAAAGGGGTTGCCAATCTTCCAAAAAACTACGAGTTGCCTGAAATCTCAGCCAAGATTTTTTCACCCAATCTTGATGATTCTTTCAGTTAATGTTCAGTACACCAAAACCACTAGGCTCACCAAGTTTCGTTCTTCTAGGTTAAACCGTTCATTTGCAGTAACCGTTTTCAATTTTAGGTTTCACTCTGTTTTCTCCTATAGGGATACATGTATTTGGAACTCTAAATCAAACACGGTTTGTGCTAGCTCTTTGAAACTTGACACAATAAAGCAGTTTCAAGTTCTGTCTCTATGGTTTGTTTGCTTTTGATGTAGCCCTAAGCAGAGACTGGCGAAAATCACTTTCATGGAAAGGGGTTGCCAAGCTTCCAAAAAACTACTAGTTGCCTGAAATCTCTGCAAACAATTTTTCACCCAACCTTGATGATTCTTTCAGGTAATGATGAGTACACCAAACCACTTGGCTCACCAAATTTCGTTCTTCTAGGTTAAACCGTTCGTTTGCCGTAACCGTTTTCATTTTTAGGTTTCACTCTGTTTTCTCCTATAGGGATGCATGTATTTGGAATTCTAAATCAAACACGGTTTGTGCTAGCTCTTTGAAACTTGACACAATAAAGCAGTTTCAAGTTCTATCTCTATGGTTTGTATGCTGTTTATGTAGCCCTAAGCAGAGACTGGCGAAAATCATTTTCATAGAAAGGGGTTGCCAAGCTTCCAAAAAACTATGAGTTGCCTGAAATCTCAGCAAACATATTTTCACCCAATATTGATGAGTCTTTCAGGTAATGATTAGTACACCAAAACCACTTATCTCACTAAATTTTGTTCTTCTAGTTTAAACCGTTCGTTTGCAGTAACCGTTTTCATTTTTAGGTTTCACTCTGTTTTCTCCTATAGGGATACATGTATTTGGAACTCTAAATCAAACACGGTTTGTGCTAGCTCTTTGAAAGTTGAAACAATAAAGTAGTTTGATGTTCTATCTCTATGGTTTGTTTGCTGTTGATGTAGCCCTAAGGAGAGACTGGCGAAAATCACTTTCATGGAAAAGGGTTGCCAAGCTTCCAAAAAACTACGAGTTGCCTGAAATCTCAGCCAAGATTTTTTCACCCAATCTTATTGATTCTTTCAGGTAATGATCAGTACACCAAAACCACTTGGCTCACCAAGTTTCGTTCTTCTAGGTTAAACCGTTCGTTACCAGTAACCGTTTTCATTTTTAGGTTCCACTCTGTTTTCTCCTATAGGGATACATGTATTTGGAACTCTAAATGAAACACGGTTTGTGCTAACTCTTTGAAACTTGACACAATAAAGTAGTTTCAAGTACTATCTATAGTTTGTTTGCTGTTGATGTAGCCCTAAGCAGAGACTGGCGAAAACCACTTTCATGGAAAAAGGTAGCCAAGCTTCCAAAAAACTACGAGTTGCCTGAAATCTCAGCCAAGATTTTTTCACCCAATCTTGATGATTCTTTTCGGTAATGATAGGTACACCAAAACAACTTGGCTCACCAAATTTCGTTCTTCTAGGTTAAACCGTTCGTTTGCAGTAACCGTTTTCATTTTTAGGTTTCACTCTGTTTTCTCCTATAGGGATACATGTATTTGGAACTCTAAATCAAACACGGTTTGTGCTATCTCTTTGAAACTTGACACAATAAAGCAGTTTCAAGTTCTATCTCTATGGTTTGTATGCTGTTTATGTAGCCCTAAGCAGAGACTGGCGAAAATCATTTTCATGGAAAGGGGTTGCCAAGCTTTCAAAAAACTACGAGTTCCCTGAAATCTCAGCCAACATATTTTCACCCAATTTTGATGATTCTTTCAGGTAATGATCAGTTCACCAAAACCACTTATCTCACCAAATTTTGTTCTTCTAGTTTAAACCGTTCGTTTGCAGTAACCGTTTTCATTTTTAGGTTTCACTCTGTTTTCTTCTATGGGGATACATGTATTTGGAACTCTAAATGAAACATGGTTTGTGCTAAGTCTTTGAAACTTGACACAATAAAGCAGTTTGAAGTTCTATCTATAGTTTGTTTGCTGTTGATGTAGCCCTAAGCAGAGACTGGCGAAAATCACTTACATAGAAAGGGGTAGCCAAGCTTCCAAAAAACTACGAGTTGCCTGAAATCTCAGCCAACATTTGTTCACCCAATCTTGATGATTCTTTAAGGTAATGATCAGTACACCAAAACCACTTGGTTCACGAAATTTCCTTTTTCTACTTTAAACCGTTCGTTTGCAGTAACCGTTTTCATTTTTAGGTTTCACTCTGTTTTCTCCTATAGGGATACATGTGTTTGGAACTCTAAATCAAACACGGTTTGTGCTACCTCTTTGAAACTTGACACAATAAAGCAGTTTCAAGTTCTATCTCTATGGTTTGTTTGCTGTTGATGTAGCCCTAAGCAGAGACTGGCGAAAATCACTTTCATGGAAAGGGGTTGCCAAGCTTCCAAAAACTACGAGTTGCCTGAAATCTCAGCAAACATTTTTTCACCCAATCTTGATGATTCTTTCAGGTCATGATCAGTACACCAAAACCACTTGGCTCACCAAGTTTCGTAATTCTAGGTTAAGCCATTCGTTTGCAGTAACCATTTACATTTTTAGGTTTCACTCTGTTTTCTCCTATAGGGATACATGTATTTGGAACTCTAAATCAAACACGGTTTGTGCTAGCTCTTTGAAACTTGACACAATAAAGCAGTTTCATGTTCTATCTCTAATGTTTGTTCGCTGTTGATGTAGCCCAAAGCAGAGACTGTCGAAAATCACTTTCATGGAAAGGTGTTGCCAAGCTTCCAAAAAACTACCAGTTGCCTAAAATCTCATCCAACATTTTTTCTCCTAATCTTGATGATTCTTTCTGGTAATGATGAGTACACCAAAACCACTTGGCTCACCAAATTTCGTTCTTCTAGGTGAAACCGTTCGATTGCAGTAACCGTTTTCATTTTTGGTTTCACTCTGTTTTCTCCTATAGGGATACATGTATTTGGAACTCTAAATCAAACACGGTTTGTGCTAGCTCTTTGAAACTTGACACAATAAAGCAGTTTCAAGATCTATCTCTATGGTTTGTTTGCTGTTGATGTAGCCATAAGCAGAGACTGGCGAAAATCACTTTCATGGAAAGGGGTTGCCAAGCTTCCAAAAAATTACGAGTTGCTTGAAATCTCAGCAAACATTTTTCACCCAATCTTCATGATTCTTTCAGGTAATTATCAGTACACCAAAACCACTTGGCTCACCAAATTTCGTTCTTCTACGTTAAACCGTTCGTTTGCAGTAACCGTTTTCATTTTTAGGTTTCACTCTGTTTTCTCCTATAGGGATACATGTATTTGGAACTCTAAATGACACACGGTTTGTGCTAGCTCTTTGAAACTTGACACAATAAAGCAGTTTCAAGTTCTATCTCTATGGTTTGTTTGCTGTTGATGTATCCCTAAGCAGAGACTGGCGAAAATCACTTTCATGGAAAGGGGTTGCCAAGCTTCCAAAAAATTAGAGTTGCCTGAAATCTCAGCAAACATTTTTTCACCCAATCTTGATGATTCTTTCAGGTAATGATCAGTACACCAAAACCACTTGGCTCACCCAATTTCGTTTTTCTAGGTTAAACCATTCGTTTGCAGTAACCGTTTTAATATTTTGGTTTCACTCTGTTTTTTCCAATAGGGATACATGTATTTGGAACTATAAATCAAACACGGTTTGTGCTAGCTCTTTGGAACTTGACACAATAAAGAAGATTCAAGTTCTATCTCTATGGCTTGTTTGCTGTTGATGTAGCCCTAAGCAGAGACTGGCGAAAATCACTTTCATGTTAAGGGGTTGCCAAGCTTCCAAAAAACTACGAGTTGCCTGAAATCTCAGCAAACATTTTTTCACCCAATCTTGATGATTCTTTCAGGTAATGATCACTACACCAAAACCACTTGACTCACCAAATTTCGTTCTTCTAGGTTAAACCGTTCATTTGCAGTAACCGTTTTCATTTTTAAGTTTCACTCTGTTTTCTCCTATAGAGATACATGTATTTGGACTCTAAATCAAACTCGGTTTGTGCTACCTCTTTGAAACTTGACACAATAAAGCAGTTTCAAGTTCTATCTCTATGGTTTGTTTGCTGTTGATGTAGCCCTAAGCAGAGACTGGCAAAAATCGCTTTCATGGAAAGGGGTTGCCAGCTTTCAAAAAACTACGAGTTGCCTGAAATCTCACAAACATTTTTTCACCCAATACTGATGATTCTTTCAGGTAAAGATCAGTACACCAAATCCACTAGGCTCAACAAGTTTCATTCTTCTAGGTTGCAGTAACCGTTTTCATTTTTAGGTTTCACTCTGTTTTCTCCTATAGGGATACATGTATTTGGAACTCTAAATCAAACACGGTTTGTGCTAGCTCTTTGAAATTGACATAATAAAGCCGTTTCAAGTTCTATCACTATGGTTTGTTTGCTGTTGATGTAGCCCTAAGCAGAGACTGGCGAAAATCACTTTCATTTAAAGGGGTTGCCAAGCTTCCAAAAAACTACCAGTTGCCTGAAATCTCAGCAAACATTTTTTCACCCAATCTTCCTGATTCTTTCAGGTAATGATCAGTACACCAAAACCATTAGGCTCACCCAGTTTCGTTCTTCTAGGTTAAACCGTTCGTTTGCAGTAACCGTTTTCATTTTTAGGTTTCACTCTGTTTTCTCCTATAAAGATACATGTATTTGGAACTCTAAATCAAACACGGTTTGTACTAGCTCTTTGAAACTTGATAACATAAAGCAGTTTCAAGTTCTATCACTATGGTTTGTTTGCTGTTGATGTAGCCCTAAGCAGAGAGTGGCGAAAATCACTTTCATGGAAAGGGGTTGCCAAGCTTCCAAAAAACTACGAGTTGCCTGAAATCTCAGCCAACATTTTTTCACCCAATCTTGATTATTCTTTCAGGTAATGATCAGTACACCAAAACCACTTGGCAAACCCAATTTCTTTCTTCTAGGTTAAACCGTTCGTTTGCAGTAACCGTTTTCATTTTTAGGTTTCACTCTGTTTTCTCCTATAGGGATACATGTATTTGGAACTCTAAATCAAACACGGTTTGTGGTAGCTCTTTGGAACTTGACACAATAAAGCAGTTTCAAGTTCTATCTCTATGGTTTGTTTGCTGTTGATGTAGCCCTAAGCAGAGACTGGCGAAAATCACTTTCATGGAAATGGGTTGCCAAGCTTCCAAAAAACTACGGGTTGCCTGAAATCTCAGCAAACATTTTTTCACACAATCTTGATGATTCTTTCAGGTAATGATCAGTATACCAAAACCATTTGGCTCACCAAATTTCGTTCTTCTAGGTTCAACCGTTCATTTGCAGTAACCGTTTACATTTTTAGGTTTCACTCTTTTCTCCTATAGGGATACATGTATTTGGAACTCTAAATCAAACACGGTTTGTGCTAGCTCTTTGAAACTTGGCACAATAAAACAGTATCAAGTTCTATCTCTATGGTTTGTTTGCTGTTGATGTAGCCCTAAGCAGAGACTGGCGAAAATCTCTTTCATGGAAAGGGGTTGCCAAGCTTCCAAAAAACTACGAGTTGCCTGAAATCTCAGCAAACATTTTTTCACCCAATCTTGATGATTCTTTCAGGTAATGAGCAGTACACCAAAACCACTTGGCTCACCAAATTTCGTTCTTCTAGGTTAAACCGTTCGTTTGTAGTAACCGTTTTCATTTTTAGATTTCACTCTGTTTTCTCCTATAGGTATACATGTATTTGGAACTCTAAATCAAACACGGTTTGTGCTAGCTCTTTGAAACTTGACACAATAAAGCAGTTTCAAGTTCTATCTCTATGGTTTGTTTGCTGTTGATGTAGCCCTAAGCAGAGACTGGCGAAAATCACTTTAATTGAAAGTGGTTGCCAAGCTTTCAAAAAACTACGAGTTGCATGAAATCTCCTCCAACATTTCTTCACCCAATCTTGATGATTCTTTCAGGTAATGATCAGTATACCAAAACAACTTGGCTCACCAAATTTCTTTCTTCTAGGTTAAACCGTTCGTTTGCAGTAACCGTTTTCATTTTTAGGTTTCACTCTGTTTTCTCCTATAGGGATACATGTATTTGGAACTCTAAATCAAACACGGTTTGTGCTAGCTGTTTGAAACTTGACACAATAAAGCAGTTTCAAGTTCTATCTCTATGGTTTGTTTTTTGTTGATGTAGCCCTAAGCAGAGACTGGCGAAAATCACTTTCATTTAAAGGGGATGCCAAGCTTCCAAAAAACTACAAGTTCTCTGAAATCTCAGCACACATTTTTTTACCCAATCTTGATGATTCTTTCAGGTAATGATCAGTACACCAAAACCAATTGGATCACCAAATTTCGTTCTTCTAGGTTAAACCGTTCGTTTGCAGTAAGCGTTTTCATTTTTAGGTTTCACTCTGTTTTCTTCTATAGGGATACATGTATTTGGTACTCTAAATCAAACACGGTTTGTGCTAGCTCTTTGAAACTTGACACAATAAAGCTTTTTCAATTTTATCTCTATGGTTTGTTTGCTGTTGATGTAGCACAAAGCAGAGACTGGCGAAAATCACATTCATGGAAAGGGGTTGCCAAGCTTCCAAAAAACTACGAGTTGCCTGTAATCTCAGCAAACATTTTTTCACCCAATCTTGATGATTCTTTCAGGTAACGATCAGTACTCCAAAACCACTTGGCTCACCAAATTTCGTTCTTCTCGGTTAAACCGTTCGTTTGCAGTAACCGTTTTCATTTTTAGGTTTCACTCTGTTTTCTCTTATAGGGATACATGTATTTGGAACTCTAAATCAAACACGGTTTGTGCTAGCTCTTTGAAACTTGACAAAATAAAGCAGTTTCAAGTTATATCTCTATGGTTTGTTTGCTGTTGAGGTAGCCCTAAGCAGAGACTGGCGAAAATCACTTTCATGGAAAGGGGTTGCCAAGCTTATAAAAAACTACGAGTTGCCTGAAATCTCAGCAAACATTTTTTCACCCAATCTTGATGGTTCTTTCAGGTAATGATCAGTACACCAAAACCACGAGGCTCACCAAGTTTCGTTTTTCTAGGTTAAACCATTCGTTTGCAGTAACCGTTTTCATTTTTAGTTTTCACTCTGTTTTCTCCTATAGGGATACATGTATTTGGAACTCTAAATCAAACACGGTTTGTGCTATCTCTTTGAAACTTGACACAATAAAGCAGTTTCAAGTTCTATCTCTATGGTTTGTTTGCTGTTGATGTAGCCCTAAGAAGAGACTGGCGAAAATCACTTTCATTTAAATGGGTTGCCAAGCTTCCAAAAAACTACGGGTTGCCTGAAATCTCAGCAAACATTTTTTCACAGAATCTTGATGATTCTTTCAGGTAATGATCAGTATACCAAAACCTATTGGCTCACCAAATTTCGTTCTTCTAGGTTAAACCGTTCGTTTGCAGTAACCGTTTTCATTTTTAGGTTTCACTGTTTTCTCCTATAGGGATACATGTATTTGGAACTCTAAATCAAACATAGTTTGTGCTAGATCTTTGAAAGTTGACACAATAAAGCAGTTTCAAGTTCTATCTCTTCGGTTTGTTTGCTGTTGATGTAGCCCTAAGCAGAGACTGGCGAAAATCACTTTAATTTGAAGGGGTTGCCAAGCTTCCAAAAAACTACGTGTTGCCTGAAATCTCAGCAAACATTTTTTCACCCAATCTTGATGATTCTTTCAGATAATGATCAGTATACCAAAACAACTTGGCTCACCAAATTTCTTTCTTCTAGGTTAAACCGTTCGTTTGCAGTAACCGTTTTCATTTTTAGGTTTCACTCTGTTTTCTCCTATAGGGATACATGTATTTGGAACTCTAAATCAAACACGGTTTGTGCTAGCTCTTTGAAACTTGACACAATAAAGCAGTTTCAAGTTCTATCTCTATGGTTTGTTTGCTGTTGATGTAGCCCTGAGCAGAGACTGGCGAAAATCACTTTCATTTCAACGTGTTGCCAAGCTTCCAAAAAACTACGAGTTGCCTGAAATCTCAGCAAACATTTTTTCACCCAATCTTGATGATTCTTTCATGTATTGATAAGGACACCAAAACCACTTGGCTCACCCAATTTTGTTCTTCTAGGTTGAACCGTTCGTTTGCAGTAACCGTTTTCATTTTTAGGTTTCACTCTGTTTTCTCCTAAAGGGATACATGTATTTGGAACTCTAAATCAAACACGGTTTGTGCTAGCTCTTTGGAACTTGACACAATAAAGCAGTTTCAAGTTCTATCTCTATGGTTTGTTTGATGTTGATGTAGCCCTAAGCAGAGACTGGCGAAAATCACTTTCATGGAAATGGGTTGCCAAGCTTCCAAAAAACTACGGGTTGCCTGAAATCTCAGCAAACATTTTTTCACACAATCCTGATGATTCTTTCAGGTAATGATCAGTATACCAAAACCTATTGGCTCACCAAATTTTGTTCATCTAGGTTAAACCGTTCGTTTGCAGTAACCGTTTTCATTTTTAGGTTTCACTGTTTTCTCCTATAGGGATACATGTATTTGGAACTCTAAATCAAACACGGTTTGTGCTAGATCTTTGAAACTTGACACAATAAAACAGTTTCAAGTTCTATCTCTATGGGTTGTTTGCTGTTGATGTAGCCCTAAGCAGAGACTGACGAAAATCTCTTTCATGGAAAGGGGTTGCCAAGCTTCCAAAAAACTACGAGTTGCCTGAAATCTCAGCAAACATTTTTTCACCCAATCTTGATGATTCTTTCAGGTAATGAGCAGTACACCAAAACCACTTGGCTCACCAAGTTTCGTTCTTCTAGGTTAAACCGATCGTTTGCAGTAACCGTTTTCATTTTTAGGTTTCACTCTGTTTTCTCCTATAGATATACATGTATTTGGAACTCTAAATCAAACACGGTTTGTGCTAGTTCTTTGAAACTTGACACAATAAAGCAGTTTCAAGTTCTATCTCTTCGGTTTGTTTGCTGTTGATGTAGCCCTAAGCAGACTCTGGCGAAAATCACTTTAATTTGAAGGGGTTGCCAAGCTTCCAAAAAACTACGTGTTGCCTGAAATCTCAGCAAACATTTTTTCACCCAATCTTGATGATTCTTTAAGGTAATGATCAGTATACCAAAACAACTTGGCTCACCAAATTTCTTTCTTCTAGGTTAAACCGTTCGTTTGCAGTAACCGTTTTCATTTTTAGGTTTCACTCTGTTTTCTCCTATAGGGATACATGTATTTGGAACTCTAAATCAAACACGGTTTGTGCTAGCTCTTTGAAACTTGACACAATAAAGCAGTTTCAAGTTCTATCTCTATGGTTTGTTTTCTGTTGATGTAGCCCTAAGCAGAGACTGGCGAAAATCACTTTCATTTAAAGGGGATGCCAAGCTTCCAAAAAACTACAAGTTCTCTGAAATCTCAGCACACATTTTTTTACCCAATCTTGATGATTCTTTCAGGTAATGATCAGTACACCAAAACCACTTGGCTCACCAAATTTCGTTCTTCTAGGTTAAACCGTTCGTTTGCAGTAAGCGTTTTCATTTTTAGGTTTCTCTCTGTTTTCTCCTATAGGGATACATGTATTTGGAACTCTAAATCAAACACGGTTTGTGCTAGCTCTTTGAAACTTGACACAATAAAGCAGTTTCAAGTTTTATCTCTATGGTTTGTTTGCTGTTGATGTAGCACTAAGCAGAGACTGGCGAAAATCACATTCATGGAAAGGGTTTGCCAAGCTTCCAAAAAACTACGAGTTGCCTGTAATCTCAGCAAACATTTTTTCACCCAATCTTGATGATTCTTTCAGGTAACGATCAGTACTCCAAAACTACTTGGCTCACCAAATTTCGTTCTTCTCGGTTAAACCGTTCGTTTGCAGTAACTGTTTTCATTTTTAGGTTTCACTCTGTTTTCTCCTATAGGGATACATGTATTTGGAACTCTAAATCAAACACGGTTTGTGCTAGCTCTTTGAAACTTGACACAATAAAGCAGTTTCAAGTTCTATCTCTACGGTTTGTTTGCTGTTGATGTAGCCCTAAGCAGAGACTGGCGAAATTCACTTTCATTGAAAGGGGTTGCCAAGCATCCAAATAACTACGAGTTGCCTGAAATCTCAGCCAACATTTTTTCACCCAATCTTGATGATTCTTTCAGGAAATGATCAGTACACCAAAACCACTTGGCTCACCATATTTCGTTCTTCTAGTTTAAACTGTTCATTTGCAGTAACCGTTTTCATTTTTAGGTTTCACTCTGTTTTCTCCTATAGGGATACATGTATTTGGAACTCTAAATCAAACACGGATTGTGCTACCTCTTTGAAACTTGACACAATAAAGCAGTTTCAAGTTCTCTCTCTATGGTTTGTTTGCTGTTGATGTAGCCCTAAGCAGAGACTGACGAAAATCACTTTGATTTAAAGGGGTTGCCAAGCTTCCAAAAAACTAAGAGTTGCCTGAAATCTCAACACACATTTTTTCACCCAATCTTGATGATTCTTTCAGATAATGATCAGTACACCAAAACCAGTGGGCTCACCAAATTTCGTTCTTCTAGGTTAAACCGTTCGTTTGCAGTAACCGTTTTCATTTTTAGGTTTCACTCTGTTTTCTCCTATAGGGATACATGTATTTAGAACTCTAAATCAAACACGGATTGTGCAGGCTCTTTGAACTTGACACAATAAAACAGTTTCAAGTTCTATCTCTATGGTTTGTTTGCTGTTGATGTAGCCCTAAGCAGAGACTGGCGAAAATCACTTTCATTGAAAGGGGTTTCCAATCTTCCAAGAAATTACGAGTTGCCTGAAATCTCAGCAAACATTTTTTCACCCAATCTTGGTGATTCTTTCAGGTAATGATCAGTACACCAAAACCACTAGTGTCACCATGTTTCGTTCTTCTAGGTTAAACCGTTCTTTTGCAGTAACCGTTTTCATTTTTAGGTTTCACTCTGTTTTCTCCTATAGGGATACATGTATTTGGAACTCTAAATCAAACACGGTTTGTGCTAGCTCTTTGAAACTTGACACAATAAAGCAGTTTCAAGTTCTATCTCTATTGTTTGCTTGCTGTTCATGTAGCACTAAGCAGAGACTGGCGAAAATCACATTCATGGAAAGGGGTTGCCAAGCTTCCAAAAAACAACGAGTTGCCTGTAATCTCAGCAAACATTTTTTCACCCAATCTTGATGATTCTTTCAGGTAATTATCAGTACTCCAAAACCACTTGGCTCACCAAATTTCGTTCTTCTCGGTTAAACCGTTCGTTTGCAGTAACCGTTTTCATTTTTAGGTTTCACTCTGTTTTCTCTTAAAGGGATACATGTATTTGGAACTCTAAATCAAACACGGTTTGTGCTAGCTCTTTGAAACTTTACACAATAAAGCAGTTTCAAGTTCTATCTCTATGGTTTGTTTGCTGTTGATGTAGCCCTAAGCAGAGACTGGCGAAAATCACCTTTATGGAAAGGGGTTGCCAAGCTTCCAAAAAACTACGAGTTGCCTGAAATCTCAGCCAACATTTTTTCACCCAATCTTGATGATTCTTTCAGGTAATGATCAGTACACCACAACCACTTGGCTCACCATATTTTGTTCTTCTTGGTTAAACTGTTCGTTTGCAGTAACCGTTTTCATTTTTAGGTTTCACTCTGTTTTCTCCTATAGGGATACATGCATTTGGAACTCTAAATCAAACACGGTTTGTGCTAGCTCTTTGAAACTTGACACAATAAAGCAGTTTCAAGTTCTATCTCTATGGTTTGTTTGCTGTTGATGTAGCCCTAAGCAGAGACTGGCGAAATTCACTTTCATGGAAAGGGGTTGCCAAGCATCCAAAAACTACGAGTTGCCTGAAATCTCAGCCAACATTTTTTCACCCAATCTTGATGATTCTCTCAGGTAATGATGAGTACACCAAAACCACTTGCTCACCAAATTTCGTTCTTCTAGGTTAAACCGTTCGTTTGCAGTAACCGTTTTCATTTTTAGGTTTCACTCTGTTTTCTCCTATAGGGATACATGCATTTGGAACTCTAAATCAAACACGGTTTGTGCTAGCTCTTTGAAACATGACACAATATAGCAGTTTCAAGTTCTATCTCTATGGTTTGTTTGCTGTTGATGTAGCCCTAAGCAGAGACTGGCGAAAATCACCTTTATGGAAAGGGGTTGCCAAGCTTCCAAAAAACTACGAGTTGCCTGAAATCTCAGCCAACATTTTTTCACCCAATCTTGATGATTCTTTCAGGAAATGATCAGTACACCAAAACCACTTGGCTCACCATATTTCGTTCTTCTAGTTTAAACTGTTCATTTGCAGTAACCGTTTTCATTTTTAGGTTCCACTCTGTTTTCTCCTATAGGGATACATGTATTTGGAACTCTAAATCAAACACGGATTGTGCTACCTCTTTGAAACTTGACACAATAAAGCAGTTTCAAGTTCTCTCTCTATGGTTTGTTTGCTGTTGATGTAGCCCTAAGCAGAGACTGACGAAAATCACTTTGATTTAAAGGGGTTGCCAAGCTTCCAAAAAACTAAGAGTTGCCTAAAATCTCAGCACACATTTTTTCACCCAATCTTGATGATTCTTTCAGATAATGATCAGTACACGAAAACCAGTGGGCTCACCAAATTTCGTTCTTCTAGGTTAAACCGTTCGTTTGCAGTAACCGTTTTCATTTTTAGGTTTCACTCTGTTTTCTCCTATATTAATACATGTATTTGGAACTCTAAATCAAACACGGATTGTGCTAGCTCTTTGAAACTTGACACAATAAAGCAGTTTCAAGTTCTATCTCTATGGTTTGTTTGCTGTTGATGTAGCCCTAAGCAGAGACTGGCGAAATTCACTTTCATGGAAAGGGGTTGCCAAGCATCCAAATAACTACGAGTTGCCTGAAATCTCAGCCAACATTTTTTCACCCAATCTTGATGATTCTCTCAGGTAATGATGAGTACACCAAAACCACTTGCTCACCAAATTTCGTTCTTCTAGGTTAAACCGTTCGTTTGCAGTAACCTTTTTCATTTTTAGGTTTCACTCTGTTTTCTCCTATAGGGATACATGCATTTGGAACTCTAAATCAAACACGGTTTGTGCTAGCTCTTTGAAACTTGACACAATAAAGCAGTTTCAAGTTTTATCTCTATGGTTTGTTTGCTGTTGATGTAGCACTAAGCAGAGACTGGCGAAAATCACATTCATGGAAAGGGGTTGCCAAGCTTCCAAAAAACTACGAGTTGCCTGTAATCTCAGCAAACATTTTTTCACCCAATCTTGATGATTCTTTCAGGTAACGATCAGTACTCCAAAACCACTTGGCTCACCAAATTTCGTTCTTCTGGATTAAACCGTTCGTTTGCAGTAACCGTTTTCATTTTTAGGTTTCACTCTGTTTTCTCTTGTAGGGATACATGTATTTGGAACTCTAAATCAAACACGGTTTGTGCTAGCTCTTTGAAACTTGACACAATAAAGCAGTTTCAAGTTCTATCTCTATGGTTTGTTTGCTGTTGATGTAGCCCTAAGCAGAGACTGGCGAAAATCACCTTTATGGAAAGGGGTTGCCAAGCTTCCAAAAAACTACGAGTTGCCTGAAATCTCAGCCAACATTTTTTCACCCAATCTTGATGATTCTTTCAGGTAATGATCAGTACACCACAACCACTTGGCTCACCATATTTCGTTCTTCTTGGTTAAACTGTTCGTTTGCAGTAACCGTTTTCATTTTTAGGTTTCCCTCTGTTTTCTCCTATAGGGATACATGTATTTGGAACTCTAAATCAAACACGGTTTGTGCTAGCTCTTTGAAACTTGACACAATAAAGCAGTTTCAAGTTCTATCTCTATGGTTTGTTTGCTGTTGATGTAGCCCTAAGCAGAGACTGGCGAAAATCACTTTCATGGAAAGGGGTTGCCAAGCTTCCAAAAAACTACGAGTTGCCTGAAATCTCAGCAAACACTTTTTCACCCAATCTTGATGATTCTTTCGGTAATGATCAGTACACCAAAACCACTTGGCTCACCAAATTTCGTTCTCCTAGGTTCAACCGTTCGTTTGCAGTAACTGTTTTCATTTTTAGGTTTCACTCTGTTTTCTCCTATAGGGATACATGTATTTGGAACTCTAAATCAAACACGGTTTGTGCTAGCTCTTTGAAAATTGATACAATAAAGCAGTTTCAAGTTCTATCTCTATGGTTTGTTTGCTGTTGTTGTACACTCAGGAGAGACTGGCGAAATTCACTTTCATGGAAAGGGGTTGCCAAGCATCCAAATAACTACGAGTTGCCTGAAATCTCAGCCAACATTTTTTCACCCAATCTTGATGATTCTTTCAGGTAATGATGAGTACACCAAAACTACTTGCACACCAAATTTCGTTCTTCTAGGTTAAACCGTTCGTTTGCACTAACCGTTTTCATTTTTAGGTTTCACTCTGTTTTCTCCTATAGGGATACATGCATTTGGAACTCTAAATCAAACACGGTTTGTGCTAGCTCTTTGAAACATGACACAATATAGCAGTTTCAAGTTCTATCTCTATGGTTTGTTTGCTGTTGATGTAGCCCTAAGCAGAGACTGGCGAAAATCACTTTCATGGAAAGGGGTTGCCAAGCTTCCAAAAAACTACGAGTTGCCTGAAATCTCAGCCAACATTTTTTCACCCAAACTTGATGATTCTTTTCGGTAATGATCAGTACACCAAAACCACTTGGCTCACCAAATTTCGTTCTCCTAGGTTAAACCGTTCGTTTGCAGTAACTGTTTTCATTTTTAGGTTTCACTCTGTTTTCTCCTATAGGGATACATGTACTTGGAACTCTAAATCAAACACGGATTGTGCTAGCTCTTTGAAACTTGACATAATAACGCAGTTTCAAGTTCTATCTCTATGGTTTGTTTGCTGTTGATGTAGCCCTAAGCAGAGACTGGCAAAATTCACTTTCATGGAAAGTGGTTGCCAAGCATCCAAATAACTACGAGTTGCCTGAAATCTCAGCCAACATTTTTTCACCCAATCTTGATGATTCTCTCAGGTAATGATGAGTACACCAAAACCACTTGCTCATCAAATTTCGTTCTTCTAGGTTAAACCGTTCGTTTGCAGTAACCGTTTTCATTTTTAGGTTTCACTCTGTTTTCTCCTATAGGGATACATGCATTTGGAACTCTAAATCAAACACGGTTTGTGCTAGCTCTTTGAAACTTGACACAATAAAGCAGTTTCAAGTTTTATCTCTATGGTTTGTTTGCTGTTGATGTAGCACTAAGCAGAGACTGGCGAAAATCACATTCATGGAAAGGGTTTGCCAAGCTTCCAAAAAACTACGAGTTGCCTGTAATCTCAGCAAACATTTTTTCACCCAATCTTGATGATTCTTTCAGGTAACGATCAGAACTCCAAAACCACTTGGCTCACCAAATTTCGTTCTTCTGGATTAAACCGTTCGTTTGCAGTAACCGTTTTCATTTTTAGGTTTCACTCTGTTTTCTCTTATAGGGATACATGTATTTGGAATTCTAAATCAAACACGGTTTGTGCTAGCTCTTTGAAACTTGACACAATAACGCAGTTTCAAGTTCTATCTCTATGGTTTGTTTGCTGTTGATGTAGCCCTAAGCAGAGACTGGCGAAAATCACTTTCATGGAAAGGGGTTGCCAAGCTTCCAAAAAAATACGAGTTCCCTGAAATCTCAGCCAACATTTTTTCACCCAATCTTGATGATTCTTTCAGGAAATGATCAGTACACCAAAACCACTTGGCTCACCATATTTCGTTCTTCTAGTTTAAACTGTTCATTTGCAGTAACCGTTTTCATTTTTAGGTTTCACTCTGTTTTCTCCTATACGGATAAATGTATTTGGAACTCTAAATCAAACACGGATTGTGCTAGCTCTTTGAAACTTGACACAATAAAGCAGTTTCAAGTTCTCTCTCTATGGTTTGTTTGCTGTTGATGTAGCCCTAAGCAGAGACTGACGAAAATCACTTTTATTTAAAGGGGTTGCCAAGCTTCCAAAAAACTAAGAGTTGCTGAAATCTCAGCACACATTTTTTCACCCAATCTTGATGATTCTTTCAGATAATGATCAGTACACGAAAACCAGTGGGCTCACCAAATTTCGTTCTTCTAGGTTAAACCACTCGTTTGCAGTAACCGTTTTCATTTTTAGGTTTCACTCTGTTTTCTCCTATAGGGATACATGTATTTGGAACTCTAAATCAAACACGGATTGTGCCAGCTCTTTGAAACTTGACACAATAAAGCAGTTTCAAGTTCTATCTCTATGGTTTGTTTGCTGTTGATGTAGCCCTAAGCAGAGACTGGCGAAAATCACTTTCATTGAAAGGGGTTTCCAATCTTCCAAAAAATTACGAGTTGCCTGAAATCTCAGCAAACATTTTTTCACCCAATCTTGGTGATTCTTTCAGGTAATGATCAGTAAACCAAAACCACTAGTGTCACCATGTTTCGTTCTTCTTGGTTAAACCGTTCTTTTGCAGTAACCGTTTTCATTTTTAGGTTTCACTCTGTTTTCTCCTATAGGGATACATGTATTTGGAACTCTAAATCAAACGCGGTTTGTGCTAGCTTTTTGAAACTTGACACCATAAAGCAGTTTCAAGTTCTATCTCTATGGTTTGTTTGCTTTTGATGTAGCCCAAAGCAGAGACTGTCGAAAATCACTTTCATTTAAAGGGGTTGCCAAGCTTCCAAAAAAGTACGTGTTGCGTGAAATCTCAGCAAACATTTTTTCACCCAATCTTGATGATTCTTTCAGGTAATGATCACTATACCAAAACCACTTGGCTCACCAAATTTCGTTCTTCCAGTTTAAACCGTTCGTTTGCAGTAACCGTTTTCATTTTTAGGTTTCACTCTGTTTTCTCCTATAGGGATACATGTATTTGGAACTGTAAATCAAACACGGTTTGTGCTAGCTCTTTGTAACTTGACACAATAAAGCAGTTTCAAGTTCTATCTCTATAGTTTGTTTGCTGTTGACGTAGCCCTAAGCAGAGACTGGCAAAAATCACTTTGATGGAAAGGGGTTGCCAAGCTTTCAAAAAACTACGAGTTGCCTGAAATCTCAGCAAACATTTTTTCACCCAAACTTGATGATTCTTTCAGGTAATGATCAGTACACCAAAACCACTAGGCTCACCAAGTTTCGTTGTTCTAGGTTAAACCGTTCGTTTGCAGTAACTGTTTTCATTTTTAGGTTTCACTCTGTTTTCTTCTATAGGGATACATGTATTTGGAACTCTAAATCAAACAGGGTTTGTGCTAGGTCTTTGAAACATGACACAATAAAGCAGTTTCAAGTTCTATCTCTATGGTTTGTTTGCTGTTGATGTAGCCCTAAGCAGAGACTGGCGAAAATCACTTTCATGGAAAGGGGTTGCCAAGCTTCCAAAAACCTACGAGTTGCCTGAAATCTCAGCAAACATTTTTTCACCCAATCTTGATGATTCTTTCACATAATGATGAAAACACCAAAACCACTTGGCTCATTAAATTTCGTTCTTCTAGGTTAAACCGTTCGTTTGCAGTAACCGTTTTCATTTTTAGGTTTCACTCTGTTTTCTCCTATAGGGATACATGTATTTTGAACTCTAAATCAAACATGGTTTGTGCTAGCTCTTTGAGACTTGAGACAATAAAGCAGTTTCAAGTTCTACCTCTATGGTTGTTTGCTGTTGATGTAGCCCTAAGCAGAGACTGTCGAAAATCACATTCATGGAAAGGGGTTACCAAGCTTCCAAAAAACTATGAGTTGCCTGTAATCTCAGCAAACCTTTTTCACCCAATTTGATGATTATTTCACGTAATGATCAGTACACCAAAACCACTTGGCTCACCATGTTTCGTTCTTCTAGGTTAAACTGTTCGTTTGCAGTAACCGTTTTCATTTTTAGGTTTCACTCTGTTTTCTCCTATAGGGATACATGTATTTGGAACTCTAAATCAAACACGGATTGTGCTAGCTCTTTGAAACTTGACACAATAAAGCAGTTTCAAGTTCTATCTCTATGGTTTGTTTGCTGTTGATGTAGCCCTAAGCAGAGACTGGCGAAAATCACTTTCATTGAAAGGGGTTTCCAATCTTCCAAAAAATTACGAGTTGCCTGAAATCTCAGCAAACATTTTTTCACCCAATCTTGGTGATTCTTTCAGGTAATGATCAGTACACCAAAACCACTAGTGTCACCATGTTTCGTTCTTCTAGGTTAAACCGTTCTTTTGCAGTAACCGTTTTCATTTTTAGGTTTCACTCTGTTTTCTCCTATAGGGATACATGTATTTGGAACTCTAAATCAAACACGGTTTGTGCTAGCTTTTTGAAACTTGACACCATAAAGCAGTTTCAAGTTCTATCTCTATGGTTGGTTTGCTGTTGATGTAGCCCAAAGCAGAGACTGTCGAAAATCACTTTCATTTAAAGGGGTTGCCAAGCTTCCAAAAAACTACGTGTTGCGTGAAATCTCAGCAAACATTTTTTCACCCAATCTTGATGATTCTTTCAGGTAATGATCACTATACCAAAACCACTTGGCTCACCAAATTTCGTTCTTCCAGGTTAAACCGTTCGTTTGCAGTAACCGTTTTCATTTTTAGGTTTCACTCTGTTTTCTCCTATAGGGATACATGTATTTGGAACTGTAAATCAAACACTGTTTGTGCTAGGTCTTTGAAACTTGACACAATAAAGCAGTTTCAAGTTCTATCTCTATGGTTTGTTTGCTGTTGATGTAGCCCTAAGCAGAGACTGGCGAAAATCACATTCATGGAAATGGGTTGCCAAGCTTCCAAAAAACTACGAGTTGCCTGAAATCTCAGCCAACATTTTTTCACCCAATCTTGATGATTCTTTCAGGTAATGATCTGTACACCACAACCACTTGGCTCACCATATTTCGTTCTTCTAGGTTAAACCGTTCGTTTGCAGTAACCGTTTTCATTTTTAGGTTTCACTCTGTTTTCTCCTATAGGGATACATGCATTTGGAACTCTAAATCAAACACGGTTTGTGCTAGCTCTTTGAAACTTGACACAATAAAGCAGTTTCAAGTTCTATCTCTATGGTTTGTTTGCTGTTGATGTAGCCCTAAGCAGAGACTGGCGAAAATCACTTTCATGGAAAGGGGTTGCCAAGCTTCCAAAAAACTACGAGTTGCCTGAAATCTCAGCCAACATTTTTTCACCCAATCTTGATGATTCTTTTCGGTAATGATCAGTACACCAAAACCACTTGGCTCACCAAATTTCGTTCTTCTAGGTTAAACCGTTCGTTTGCAGTAACCGTTTTCATTTTTAGGTTTCACTCTGTTTTCTCCTATAGGGATACATGTATTTGGAACTCTAAATCAAACACGGTTTGTGCTAGCTCTTTGAAACTTGACACAATAAAGCAGTTTCAAGTTCTATCTCTATGGTTTGTTTGCTGTTGATGTAGCCCTAAGCAGAGACTGGCGAAATTCACTTTCATGGAAAGGGGTTGCCAAGCATGCAAATAACTACGAGTTGCCTGAAATCTCAGCCAACATTTTTTCACCCAATCTTGATGATTGTTTCAGGTAATGATCAGTACACCAAAACCACTTGCTCACCAAATTTCGTTCTTCTAGGTAAAACCGTTCGTTTGCAGTAACCGTTTTCATTTTTAGGTTTCACTCTGTTTTCTCCTATAGGGATACATGCATTTGGAACTCTAAATCAAACACGGTTTGTGCTAGCTCTTTGAAACTTGACACAATAAAGCAGTTTCAAGTTCTATCTCTATGGTTTGTTTGCTGTTGATGCAGCCCTAAGCAGAGACTGGCGAAAATCACTTTCATGGAAAGGGGTTGCCAAGCTTCCAAAAAACTACGAGTTGCCTGAAATCTCAGCCAACATTTTTTCACCCAATCTTGATGATTCTTTCAGGAAATGATCAGTACACCAAAACCACTTGGCTCACCATATTTCGTTCTTCTAGGTTAAACCGTTCGTTTGCAGTAACCGTTTTCATTTTTAGGTTTCACTCTGTTTTCGCCTATAGGGATACATGTATTTGGAACTCTAAATCAAACACGGATTGTGCTAGCTCTTTGAAACTTGACACAATAAAGCAGTTTCAAGTTCTATCTCTATGGTTTGTTTGCTGTTGATGTAGCCCTAAGCAGAGACTGGCGAAAATCACTTTCATTGAAAGGGGTTTCCAATCTTCCAAAAAATTACGAGTTGCCTGAAATCTCAGCAAACATTTTTTCACCCAATCTTGGTGATTCTTTTAGGTAATGATCAGTACACCAAAACCACTAGTTTCACCATGTTTCGTTCTTCTAGGTTAAACCGTTCTTTTGCAGTAACTGTTTTCATTTTTAGGTTTCACTCTGTTTTCTCCTATAGGGAAACATGTATTTGGAACTCTAAATCAAACACGGTTTGTGCTAGCTTTTTGAAACTTGACACCATAAAGCAGTTTCAACTTCTATTTCTATGGTTTGTTTGCTGTTGATGTAGCCCAAAGCAGAGACTGTCGAAAATCACTTTCATTTAAAGGGGTTGCCAAGCTTCCAAAAAACTACGTGTTGCGTGAAATCTCAGCAAACATTTTTTCACCCAATCTTGATGATTCTTTCAGGTAATGATCACTATACCAAAACCACTTGGCTCACCAAATTTCGTTCTTCCAGGTTAAACCGTTCGTTTGCAGTAACCGTTTTCATTTTTAGGTTTCACTCTGTTTTCTCCTATAGGGATACATGTATTTGGAACTGTAAATCAAACACTGTTTGTGCTAGGTCTTTGAAACTTGACACAATAAAGCAGTTTCAAGTTCTATCTCTATGGTTTGTTTTCTGTTGATGTAGCCCTAATCAGAGACTGGCGAAAATCACTTTCATGGAAAGGGGTTTCCAAGCTTCCAAAAAACTACTAGTTGCCTGAAATCTCAGCCAAAATTTTTTCACCCAATCTTGATGATTCTTTTCGGTAATGATCAGTACACCAAAACCACTTCGCTCAAAAAATTTCGTTCTTCTAGGTTAAACCGTTCGTTTGCAGTAACCGTTTTCATTTTTAGGTTTCACTCTGTTTTCTCCTATAGGGATACATGTATTTGGAACTCTAAATCAAACACGGTTTGTGCTAGCTCTTTGAAACTTGACACAATAAAGCAGTTTCAAGTTCTATCTCTATGGTTTGTTTGCTGTTGATGTAGCCCTAAGCAGAGACTGGCGAAAATCACTTTCATGGAAAGGGGTTGCCAAGCTTCCAAAAAACTACGAGTTGCCTGAAATCTCAGCCTACATTTTTTCACCCAATCTTGATGATTCTTTCAGGTAATGATCAGTACACCAAAACCACTTGGCTCACCATATTTCGTTCTTCTAGATCAAACTGTTCGTTTGCAGAAACCGTTTTCATTTTTAGGTTTCACTCTGTTTTCTCCTATAGGGATACATGTATTTGGAACTCTAAATCAAACACGGTTTGTGCTAGCTCTTTGAAACTTGACACAATAAAGCAGTTTCAAGTTCTCTCTCTATGGATGTTTGCTGTTGATGTAGCCCTAATAAGAGACTGGCGAAAATCACTTTAATGGAAAGGGGTTGCCAAGCTTCCAAAAAACTACGAGTTGCTTGAAATCTCAGCCAACATTTTTTCACCCAATCTTGATGAATCTTTCAGGTAATGAAGTACACGAAAACCACTTGGCTCACCAAATTTCGTTCTTCTAGGTTAAACCGTTCGTTTGCAGTAACCGTTTTCATTTTTAGGTTTCACTCTGTTTTCTCCTATAGGGATACATGTATTTGGAACTCTAAATCAAACACGGTTTGTGCTAGCTCTTTGAAACTTGACAAAATAAAGCAGGTTCAAGGTCTATCTTTATGGTTTGTTTGCTGTTGATGTAGCCCTAAGCAGAGACTGGCGAAAATCACTTTCATGAAAAGGGGTTGCCAAGCTTCCAAAAAACTACGAGTTTCCTGAAATCTCAGCCAACATTTATTCACCCAATCTTGATGATTCTTTCAGGTAATGATCAGTACACCAAAACCACTTGGCTCACCAAATTTCGTTCTTCTAGATTAAACCGTTCGTTTGCAGTAACCATTTTCATTTTTAGGTTTCATTGTTTTCTAGTGTAGGGATACATGTATTTGGAACCCTAAATCAAACACGGCTTTTGCTAGCTCTTTGAAACTTGACACAATAAAGCAGTTTCAAGTTCTATCTCTATGGTTTGTTTGCTGTTGATGTAGCCCTAAGCAGAGACTGGCGAAAATCACTTTAATGGAAAGGGGTTGCCAAGCTTCCAAAAAACTACGAGTTGCTTGAAATCTCAGCCAACATTTTTTCACCCAATCTTGATGATTCTTTCAGGTAATGAAGTACACGAAAACCACTTGGCTCACCAAATTTCGTTCTTCTAGGTTAAACCGTTCGTTTGCAGTAACCGTTTTCATTTTTAGGTTTCACTCTGTTTTCTCCTATAGGGATACATGTATTTGCAAGTCTAAATCAAACACGGTTTGTGCTAGCTCTTTGAAACTTGACAAAATAAAGCAGGTTCAAGGTCTATCTTTATGGTTTGTTTGCTGTTGATGTAGCCCTAAGAAGAGACTGGCGAAAATCACTTTCATGAAAAGGGGTTGCCAAGCTTCCAAAAAACTACGAGTTGCCTGAAATCTCAGCCAACATTTATTCACCCAATCTTGATGATTCTTTCAGGTAATGATCAGTACACCAAATCCACTTGGCTCACCAAATTTCGTTCTTCTAGATTAAACCGTTCGTTTGCAGTAACCATTTTCATTTTTAGGTTTCATTGTTTTCTAGTGTAGGGATACATGTATTTGGAACCCTAAATCAAACACGGTTTTTGCTAGCTCTTTGAAACTTGACACAATAAAGCAGTTTCAAGTTCTATCTCTATGGTTTGTTTGCTGTTGATGTAGCCCTAAGCAGAGACTGGCGAAAATCACTTTAATGGAAAGGGGTTGCCTAGCTTCCAAAAAACTACGAGTTGCCTGAAATCTCAGCAAATATTTTTTCACCCAATCTTGATGATTCCTTCCGGTAATGATAGGTACACCAAAACCACTTGCCTCACCAAATTTCGTTTTTCTAGGTTAAACAGTTCGTTTGCAGTAACCGTTTACATTTTTAGGTTTCACTCTGTTTTCTCCTATAGGGATACATGTATTTGGAACTCTAAATCAAACACGGTTTGTGCTAGCTCTTTGAAACTTGACACAATAAAGAAGTTTCAAGTACTATCTCTATGGTTTGTTTGCTGTTGATGTAGCCCTAAGCAGAGACTGGCGAAAATCACTTTCATGGAAAGGGGTTGCCAAGCTTCCAAAAAACTACAAGTTGCCTGAAATCTCAGCCAACATTTTTTGACCCAATCTTGATGATTCTTTCAGGTAATGATCAGTACACCAAAACAGCTTGGATCACCTAATTTCGTTCTTCTAGGTTAAACCGTTCGTTTGCAGTAACCGTTTTCATTTTAAGGTTTCACTCTGTTTTCTCCAACAGGGATACATGTATTTGGAACTCTAAATCAAACACGGTTTGTGCTAGCTCTTTGAAACTTGACACAATAAAGAAGTTTCAAGTTCTATCTCTATGGTTTGTTTGCTGTTAATGTAGCCCTAAGCAGAGACTGGAGAAAATCACTTTCATGGAAAGGGGTTGCCAAGCTTCCAAAAAACTACGAGTTGCCTGAAATGTCAGCCAACATTTTTTCACCCAATCTTGATGATTCTTTCAGGTAATGATCAGTACACCAAAACCACTTGGATCACCAAATTTCGTTCTTCTAGGTTAAACCGTTCGTTTGCAGTAACTGTTTTCATTTTTAGGTTTCACTCTGTTTTCTCCTATAGGTATACATGTATTTGAAACTCTAAATCAAACAGGGTTTGTGCTAGCTCTTTAAAACTTGACACAATAAAGCAGTTTCAAGTTCTATCTCTATGGTTTGTTTGCTGTTGATGTAGCCCTAAGCAGAGACAGGCGAAAATCACTTTCATGGAAAGGGGTTGCCAAGCTTTTAAAACCTACGAGTTGCCTGAAATCTCAGCCAACATTTTTTCACCCAATCTTGATGATTCTTTCAGGTAATGATCAGTACACCAAAACCGCTAGGCACACCAAATTTCGTTCTTCTAGGTTAAACCTTTCCTTGGCAGTAACCGTTTTCATTTTTAGGTTTCACTCTGTTTTCTCCTATAGGGATACATGTATTTGGAACTCTAAATCAAACACGGTTTGTGCTAGCTCTTTAAAACTTGACACAATAAAGCAGTTTCAAGTTCTATCTCTATGGTTTGTTTGCTGTTGATGTAGCCCTAAGCAGAGACTGGTGAAAATCACTTTCATGGAAAGGGGTTGCCAAGCTTCCAAATAACGACGAGTTGCCTGAAATCTCAGCCAACATTTTTTCACCCAATCTTGATGATTCTTTCAGATAATGATCAGTACACCAAAACCACTTGGATCACCAAATTTCGTTCTTCTAGGTTAAATCGTTCGTTTGCAGTAACTGTTTTCATTTTTAGGTTTCACTCTGTTTTCTCCTATAGGTGTACATGTATTTGAAACTCTAAATCAAACAGGGTTTGTGCTAGCTCTTTAAAACTTGACACAATAAAGCAGTTTCAAGTTCTATCTCTATGGTTTGTTTGCTGTTGATGTAGCCCTAAGCAGAGACAGGCGAAAATCACTTTCATGGAAAGGGGTTGCCAAGCTTCCAAAAAACTACGAGTTGCCTGAAATCTCAGCCAACATTTTTTCACCCAATCTTGATGATTCTTTCAGGTAATGATCAGTACACCAAAACCACTTGGCTCACCATATTTCCTTCTTCTAGTTCAAACTGTTCGTTTGCAGTAACCGTTTTCATTTTTAGGTTTCACTCTGTTTTCTCCTATAGGGATACATGTATTTGGAACTCTAAATCAAACACGGTTTGTGCTAGCTCTTTGAAACTTGACACAATAAAGAAGTTTCAAGTTCTATCTCTATGGTTTGTTTGCTGTTGATGTAGCCCTAAGCAGAGACTGGCGAAAATCACTTTCATGGAAAGGGGTTGCCAAGCTTCCTAAAAACTACGAGTTGCCTGAAATCTCAGCCAACATTTTTTCACCCAATCTTGATGATTCTTTCAGGTAATGATCAGTACACGAAAACCACTTGGATCACCAAATTTCGTTCTTCTAGGTTAAACCGTTCGTTTGCAGTAACCATTTTCATTTTTAGGTTTCACTGTTTTCTCCTATAGGAATACATGTATTTGGAACCCTAAATCAAACACGGTTTTTGCTAGCTCTTTGAAACTTGACACAATAAAGCAGTTTCAAGTTCTATCTCTATGGTTTGTTTGCTGTTGATGTAGCCCTAAGCAGAGACTGGCGAAAATCACTTACATGGAAAGGGGTTGCCAAGCTTCCAAAAAAGTACGAGTTGCCTTAAATCTCAGCCAAAATTTTTTCACCCAATCTTGATGATTCTTTTCGGTAATGATCAGTACACCAAAACCACTTTGCTCACCAAATTTCGTTCTTCTAGGTTAAACCGTTCGTTTGCAGTAACCGTTTTCATTTTTAGGTTTCACTCTGTTTTCTCCATTAGGGATACATGTATTTGGAACTCTAAATCAAACACGGTTTGTGCTAGCTCTTTGAAACTTGACACAATAAAGCAGTTTCAAGTTCTATCTCTATGGTTTGTTTGCTGTTGATGAAGCCCTAAGCAGAGACTGGCAAAAATCACTTTCATGGAAAGGAGTTGCCAAGCTTCCAAAAAACTACGAGTTGCCTGAAATCTCAGCCAACATTTTTTCACCCAATCTTGATGATTCTTTCAGGTAATGATCAGTACACCAAAACCACTTGGCTCACCAAATTTCGTTCTTCTAGGTTAAGCCGTTCGTTGGCAGTAACTGTTTTCATTTTTAGGTTTCACTCTGTTTTCTCCTATAGGGATACATGTATTTGGAACTCTAAATGAAACACGGTTTGTGCTAGCTCTTTGAAACTTGACACAATAAAGAAGTTTCAAGTTCTATCTCTATGGTTTGTTTGCTGTTGATGTAGCCCTAAGCAGAGACTGTCGAAAATCACTTTCATGGAAAGGGGTTGCCAAGCTTCCAAAAAACTACGAGTTGCCTGAAATCTCAGCCAACATTTATTAACCCAATCTTGATGATTCTTTCAGGTAATGATCAGTACACCAAAACCACTTGGCTCACCAAATTTCGTTCTTCTAGATTAAACCGTTCGTTTGCAGTAACCATTTTCATTTTTAGGTTTCACTGTTTTCTCCTATAGGGATACATGTATTTGGAACCCTAAATCAAACACGGTTTTTGCTAGCTCTTTGAAACTTGACACAATAAAGCAGTTTCAAGTTCTATCTCTATGGTTTGTTTGCTGTTGATGTAGCCCTAAGCAGAGACTGGCGAAAATCACTTTCATGGAAAGGGGTTGCCAAGCCTCCAAAAAACTACGAGTTGCCTGAAATCTCAGCAAACATTTTTTCACCCAATCTTGATGATTCTTTCCGGTAATGATAGGTACACCAAAACCACTTGGCTCACCAAATTTCATTCTTCTAGGTTAAACAGTTCGTTTGCAGTAACCGTTTACATTTTTAGGTTTCACTCTGTTTTCTCCTATAGGGATACATGTATTTGGAACTCTAAATCAAACACGGTTTGTGCTAGCTCTTTGAAACTTGACACAATAAAGAAGTTTCAAGTTCTATCTCTATGGTTTGTTTGCTGTTGATGTAGCCCTAAGCAGAGACTGGCGAAAATCACTTTCATGGAAAGGGGTTGCCAAGCTTCCAATAAACGACGAGTTGCCTGAAATCTCAGCAAATATTTTTTCACCCAATCTTGATGATTCTTTCAGGTAATGAACTGTACACCAAAACTTCTAAGCTCACCAAGTTTCGTTCTTCTGGGTAAAACCGTTCGTTTGCAGTAACCGTTTACATTTTCAAGTTTCACTCTGTTTTCTCCTATAGGGATACATGTATTTGAAAC